>NC_032025.1:20363046-20378046 GCF_001865875.1 Lupinus angustifolius
GTACGGTACAGGTGTTGAACCGACCAAGTATCAAAACCGGTCAAAACCGGTCAAAAACCGGTCAAAACCGGTGAACCGGTCGGTATTTTACTAAACCGGCCAGTTTATACACATTTATATATATTTTTTTTTAAAAACTTAAAAACTCATTACAAGGATGACCCATCTTTTTAACTCTTCTTCAACACTTCAAGACACATGCTTCCAAGACATACTTAAATTACACATTTTGGTTCCTAACATTCGTGTGTAATCTCAGTGACATTTGTGTAATCTTGGAGTACTGTCTGAAGATAGGATTTGGTAGAAAAGTATAATATTCATATTAGACAATTTTGACTCATTGATGTTAAATGTTAAAACTCTAAATTTATTTGTTTTATAGAGTGAGTTGTGAAGTTATGTCATTTATTTATATTTTGTGGTTGTTAAGTGATACTTTTGGATGATATATGTTTTTTAATTTAGACTTTGAATTTGTTAAAGACTTAAAGTTGTTTATTTATGTGAATTTTGAGTAGATTATAAATATGAATTATAAATTTGAGTATCTACCTATTTGAATTTTTTTGTTATAGGTTTATATATATATAAATATAAGTAAGTATGTCCGGTTTAACCGGCATGCGGTTTAATTACTGAACCACTGTACCACTATACCAGTACCCTGACCGGTTTGATAACCGGTACGGTTTTAACAACACTGCTTTCGGGCACACAGAAAACATAGTATAACAATAACCAAATATAACTAGGCACGATAAAAACTAACTTCTCATATGCAGCTAACTACAAGTTTAACCTATTACCATGCAATAATTTCATTTCGAGAAGTGCCATTCAACATAAAAAATTAAGAAATTCAAAAGCCAATTGTGTACCTATAATTAGGATCCCAATCTGCAGGATCAGGCGACGATAAGCCTGCATCTGCATTGTCACGAGCTAATTCTGTTGATTGCAAGTTAACATTAGAAGTAGGCATAGCTGTCATGTTATGATTAGTAATAATCCCTCCACTTCCTCGCTGCTTCCAGTTTCCAGAATTAATATTTGACTGCAGATAAGATGGCGAACTGCCAAAAGCTTGTGATGTTCCCTCGGCATGGTTTGAGCCATCATGAGATTGACCTTGGAAGTGTGAAGAAAATGTTGTTTCTTTAGTTTGAGGACTTCCAGAATATCCCCGATTTTTTCGTCTATTGAACTGGCTAGCTGCAGCTGCCTTCCCTAAAGGTGATCCATGAGAAGCTCCTCTTGCAGGAGATGTAGGTCCAAAGTGTCCTGGAGAACCAACTGGCATCTGACCAAAGGAACTTGGTGGAGTAAATTGAGATGGACTGGCACCAAGGGGCAGGGAGGAAAAATTTCCGGCCGATGGGCTTATACCTAGCCCATTCGCAGGTTGATACTTCAGTCTCCTGCGAGCATCAGGAGTATTTCCAAGCATTGACATACCACCCTGACCGTGCATGTTCATACCAGATGGACCAACAGGTGAATAATAAGCAAACATGTTACTGCTCTCTCCATAACTTCCATAGCTGCTTCCATGCGCAAAACCATCATTATAGCTCCCATGGCTTCCTACGCTACCATAACTGTTAGCGGGTGGATATTGCACCATCTGAAAGTGTGGACTGCTATATTGGGAAACTCTGTTAATGCCTGGAACCTGCAGAAACTAAATATAATCACCTAACCCAAAAGAAGAATTGGATATAACGTTTTAAGAATTAAAAATCACGCATACATTCTAAATTTTGTGGTAGCAAGATTGGAAAATTAAGGAGTAACTTCCATTGGATAGAACTATAGAAGGATGGTTAAGTGTCAATTATCAAAAAGGGCATTCAGAAAGATAAAGTGTAACACCGTAACAGCAATGACCCTCCTGGTAACAACATGAGCGTTCAGAATGATTAACTGACCATCTATGTTATATTGTTAGCAGCGCTTCTCCTTAATTTTCCCATATGCATATATTCAAAATTTTGTGGTAGCAAGATCGGAAAAGTAACGAGTAACTTCCATTGGATAGAAGGACAGTCAAGTGTCAATTATCAAAAAGGGCATTCGGCAAGATAAAGGGTAACAGCAATGACCATTCTGGTAACAACAATGACCATTCAGAATGGTTAATTGACCGTCAAATCCGTCAATGTTATATTGTTAGCAGTGCTTCTCCTTAATTTTCCCTTTTCTGTCCCCTTTCCTCTGGAAGCTAATTTGAGGTTGGGCATTATTGGCGCATATGTACAAAGGTTATTCTCTTCGAAATCTTTTAAACACATTTTCCTGTCCCTAATAAGTGAAAAGTTATCATAAATGCACTAAATTTCCCTATATATGATATAAAGGCGGTAATATTTACAGCAGTAGAAGACTCACATTAGGTGATAGACCAGCAGCAAACCAGTGCCCTCCACCTGGATGATTATCTACCTTGATATTTTGAACTACCGGCTAGAAAGTCACAGATAAATTAGATGAATATTAGTACATGAAAAGATTAGAAACCATCTTACCAATCAAGTAATTGCAGCAATAACAGAACTGCAAAATAAATGAATGAACTTTTAAAGGCAACATTAATTAATCAATTATAAGAAATAGGAGGCAAAACCAAAAGCATATTATGAAGTGAAAATTCAACAAATCCTTATTGGTGGAAACAATCAACTAAACCCAAGTCTGGTAATGTGGCTAGTTTTTTAAAAAGTAGTGCCAACTTATTTAATTTACAAGCAGTAATTATTTGGTATGATGAAATCTCAACATTTTCTTTCCCTTACAATCGAACAACAAAATCAAACCCTTTTCCCACTAGGTGGGGTCGGCTAGATGCATGAAATCTTGCTACTGTGTTCTATCAAAAACCAAACCCTCCAATAGACCATGTAGGTCCAAAACCATCCTAATGATTTCACCTACAGTTTTTCTTAGGTTCTGCGAGTTGATTTTTGGAGGGAAATGAATGGGAAGGGAAAGCTTCAGAGTCACCTCACAAGTGTATTTCATGGCTCTGAAGCCTTTCTTTTGCCCTCCTTCCCCTCTGAAATCCAACTTGCAAGCAGAACCTTAGTGTTCTTCTTCCCTTATGAGGTCATACTACCACAGAAACACTTCTAAATAGACTCCTATTGGTCTTCTTATTGCATGTTGAAGCCATCTTCAGCAAAACTTACTATCGTTTTTTTTCCCTCAACAAGTGCTACTTATGCATTCACTCCTGATGTTATCTTTTCTTGTATGCCGACTCATCCGATGCAGCATTCTCATGTCTACCATAGTTACAACTTCATGGGCCAGATTACACCTTTCTCATAGGCACTTCCATACTTTAATAGATACATTATTAGGTGCAACATCACTATTGAGAGAATATTTTATTTTATATATTAAAGAACGTACGTTATTTATTTCGCAACTCATTGATTGAAAATTAACTTAACTAAACAACTAAAAAGGTCAAATATCATTTTTACACTGGCGATGAAGCATTCAAAAGAATATTTTAGAACAAATAGTTTCAGATAAATATGAATATGTCAAGAATTTAGAAATTAGAATTGGGATTTACTTACCATACGAGGGGTCTTGGGAGGAGGCCTGTAAGGCTGTGTAAAAGGTTCCCCGGTTACAAAAGGGTGTTTTGAAGCCTGCAAGAACATAAACTATGGATCTAAGAAATGACAGTGTAAACTTTGCATAAACACAAAGCAAAATTCAGTTTGGAAAGGTGGGTCAATGCACACAATTGGACAAATCCAATCACCTGGAAGGGTGACCAGCGCTTTGCAGGATCAAGTTCAACAAGCCCTCTCAGAAAATCAATAAGAGCCAATCGTATTTGACTTTCTGTAACGAGTTCAGTTTATACAAAATTCATTAGTGACGTCAACTTGAATAAGAAAAATAAAACATGCAAACATACACAGAAAACAAAACTGTTAAATCATGTTGAGCAGAAATTTCCAACCTTACCGGCTTTTATTAAAGCATATGAAACCTAACCTTTGACAATATCTTCCTTAGGTAGGTTTTTCCTATACGGATAATTTGTAACAATTGCTTCAAGGTTCATATGATTGAAATACTCTTTTCCAATTGCTGGCTTCTTCAAATCTCTCTGAATAGAAAACACAAATATGACCATAAACATCTAATATGTTAAAAAGAAAGGAAGATGGAGAAACAGATATGAAAAGTATATTCTTAGAAGGAAGGATAGAAAGTTTATTTTGGACAGAGATCCTAATGAGAAAAAATAACATAAAACTTACAACTTCAAATTCTTCCTCGGTCAATGCTTGATAAACACTTCTTCCATTTTCGGAACTCTCACTGTTGCCTATGTTCTGGAGACTGCCGATACACTTAAAGAATTTACTTGTGTTTTTGGCCTCCCTCAATACATAATCAGGTGGTTGTCCTCTACAACATGAGCACAACATACAACATCTATAACTTTTTTCCAAAAAAGTTTGAATAAAAGAAAGCCATCTGATTTAATGAGAACCACATAAAATGTGTTCATTTCATACTCAAAATCTAATAGCTACCCTAACTCTGTTTGAGAGAGGGTGAGAAGATTTGAAAAAACTGGTGGGAGTGAGAAACACCCTGAGACGTCATCGGTGGAACCCACTGTGTTGCCCCAAAACAGTCTCCCGGTGCATAACTCGAGAGTTCTGCTTTTGGCATAGACAGAAATAGAGTTGAGAAGGAATATGAAATAGATGACAAATACAACAACAACCAAGCCTTAATCCCACTAGATGGAGTCGGCCAAAAGAGATGACAAAACATGCACAAAAAAGAGACCGGACAAAGAAGATAGGGGAAAAAGGAAACAAGGAGGTCAATATTTATGGCAATTTGCAGTTTATTCAATTCTTTTGTGAGTTTACTTGGACTTGGAAATTTTCATGTTAAGGGCATCTAGTTGCTCATAAATCACTTACGGGGTATTATTATGTCAGTGGATTCTCTTTGATGTTCTGCCTATGGCTGTTACAAGGCTATTTTCATATTTTCTATGTGACGAAACTGCCTCAGCTAATCCTTACTACTTTGCCGCTGTCCTAACATCTCATCACTACTCTGTAGAGAACTTTTAGTTCTCATACGTGGGACCATTATGTTTAAATATCAGTTCAAGAAAAACTTAAGTTTTTTATGAAAGTTCAGTAAAAACTCAGCTATATGAAAATGGATACTTGAATTTAAATTTCTTCTGACCATTATCTTTTTTTATTAACATAAAAAGTATAATTTGGATGGACGAAGGAAAACCTATATTTATGATGTTACACATTTTTTCTATAAAAATTGGACTGCCACATAATTAAACGTGTTTCCTTCTTGAGAAATAGATGCATACCCAAGTATTTTAATCATCCGCCTCAAAAGATCAAATTCTGAAGCCCCAGGGAATAACGGTAATCCAAGAAACAATTCAGCCACTATGCACCCGAAGGACCACATATCAATATCTGTTGTGTATCTTGTAAGGGTTAAGGCCAACATGAAGCAAGGAGTACAGCTAAATTATATAATAAATTATCTATTAAAATAGAAGAACATGTGTCCCGAAGAGTATACATTAAGAATGTCCGGTATGCAATCAATTTAAACAAGGGCATTCTGATAGGTAATCTAAGATCTCTATGTTCTCGGGCTCCTATGCATCTCTGAATTGTTCCATTAGTATATACCAAGCAAGGGTACATTAAATACCGTTTCAAATGTTAGTAACATTGAATCATTAGAGTAGTCAAGAATGAAAAGGCTTCAACAGATCCACCAAATTCATTCCTTCCCTTAGCCCACCCCATCATTGAACAAAAGGAAGTACAAGATAGCACCAGTGGTGGACAGTAGTTCTAATCGGAAATTTTCTTCAATGATGCCCCACATATAAGTCATAAAAGTAAAATATCAAGCAACAAGTAAATGTTGAAAGCTCTAATAGTGATCATATAAAGCTTTCGGTAAAAACTTAATTTGCTTCCGAATTCATTCTCATACTACGCTTGGGCTTGATATCAACATAAACTGAAATTATAGCTCTGCATGCTATATAGCACAGTCTTCACCATTGGTTAAAAGTATTTGAGAATACTCGGCCAATCCCACACATGCAAGGAGATGATGAGGCAAGAAAAGGTAAAGCAATAAAATGACTCCAAAAAATGAAAAAGCTTGAAAAAAGGGTATAAACTACTAATTTCATTGGTTAGGATACTGATATCCAAGAAGAACCTCGGGAGATCTGTAGTACCGACTCTGTACAAAAAACAGGGAATAAGCTTCAGTATTAGATACTTACAAACAAAACAGGAAGTACCAATCCTATGTTCAACAATAAATGTAAACCTGAATATAGGAGTAAACAGTACGGTTTTCCATGCATGCTGACCCAAAGTCAATTATCTTGATTTCTGCGGGCTTCACAGTGCTGCACAAGAAACAACTATATCAAATCCCGAGATGAAAAAGCTGAGCATATAGTTCAATGTGAAACCTTAATGTAAGAAACCAACCTTGTACATAAAAGAATGTTTTCAGGCTTCAGATCACAATGAATAATGCCAGCCTCTTTCAGTAGATCCAGTCCACATAAAATCTTAAAACATAAGTTTAAGAAAATAGATTACGGTAAGATATTAAAACCAATAAAATACCAAGCAGAAATATCGCACAGAATTGGCATACCTGCTTAGAGAACAGCTGAACAATACTAAGTGATAGTCCCCTAAAGTGATTCATCTTGATAAGCTCATATCTGTATAACTATGAAATGTCAACACCAAAATATGCTAGAACGAGAATAACAAATCTCGCATAACAACATTGCAAAACTCCTCCATTATATTTAGTTCCATGAAACTACAACCAACCAATAAACATATGCTAACTGGAATAGAAGTCCACAACTTACAAGTTTGTGTCAAGAAGTTCAAAGCATATGCACAAATGTTGTTGGTATACAAAATAATCATATATACGAACAATGTGGTGCTTATCCCCAGGATCATACTTTTTATTCAACTGCAGGAAGAAAAGCAAGAACAGAAGTAAGGTCTCATCGTTGCACTTCCAATAAAATGGTTATCGTCTAAAAAAACAAAAAAACATAGGTTACCGTTGTTAAAATAGTTACTTCCACCAGTGCCTGTTGATAGTACGCAGGTTGATTTTTAATGATCTTCACAGCAACAAAACTGTTGGTATCTGAATCCAAGCATTTAGCCACTTGTCCAAACGTCCCATGGCCAAGGACATCTTTGACAATATATCTGCAGCATATTAGAAAGCAAATTTATAAAGCACGCTGATATGGCCAGGTCAAGGGGTATAGTAACACCTTTGCGATGAGTTGAAAGTCGGATATATCGCATTTGGTATTCCTAATGGCACATATATATATATGATATATATATATATATATAGTGATAGCAAAAAAATGAGGAATGAAACAAATTGAAGATGAACCTTCTATTTTTCTCTACATGGATCAAGACAAAATTCACTGAGAGAATAAGATCTGAGTTCACATTATCATAGCCATCATTAAGCACTCCAGTTGAAGGGCTGGTCAAAAATCTTTTTGGATTTAGATCTTCAGAGAATTTAAACTGTGGATTGCAATTTCGGTATGTCTCAACTATGTCCCTGGTCAATCTTGTCACCAACTGCAAATTAGAAGCTGAGCATCAGTTCAGAATTTTAGGCCCTCTAAACTCCAAACAGTCAGACATTAACAAGCAGTTGAGCAGATAACAACACATCAAATTGTCATTTTATATTTTTTATTATTATTAAAGAAAGTGTATAGATAGAATCATAGAAGAGATGAGAGGCAAAAAACTACGGATAAAATTCATGCAGCAAAGCATGTCGATCTATCTGCAAATTAGACTAAGGCACCCTTCTAAAAAGGCTGTGGGCAGACCAGCACAAAGGTGCTAGAAAAACTATTATATGTCAAATAAACTCATATGATACCAACACCCTGAAATGGTTCTAGCATTCCCTTCCAATCAAATGCTTCACCGAACAGCGAAACGGACACATTTGCAAAGCTTTTAGCTTCCTTGCTAGAGCCAAACCCCTTAAATGATACTCAAGAACATCTATAAACCCATGGGGCAAGTGATTTTAGCTTCCATGTGGGCTACAAGTCCTTTAATTTCGCTTTGATCCTTCGGTTGTCATTATTCGTCAATAGGCACTGACCAAATCTTGCAATGTGGCAATGTGGCAATGCGTTAAGTGATAACAACATAAGTGAGTTGGACACCACATCCTCATGCATTAGGTACTCATAGACCTAATGGTTTGGGATCAAAAGAAAGGATCTCCTTGTATTAGCCACGTAAACTAAGGTTTAGGTTTACCATTCACTATGACTTCAAGTCTACAAAGGTGGAGGAAGATAAGCACCCGAAAATCCAATTTCAACATCTCACCTCAAACCCTCTCCTATTCTTGAATTCATCTAACAACAACAAAAACCAACTAACGTGATCATACGGTGTCCCGAAGTCTAGCTTAAAAAAAATTCTCTAGGATCTAACATCACTAAACACCTCATTAGCAATGACAGCAGCATCAAGAATCTGCCTACCAAGAATACAAGCACTGGATTCTTAGAAACAGTATCATAAAGGATCTCACAGCCTGAAAGCTAGAACTTTTGCAACGACCTTATAAACACTACAGACCAAACTAATAAGGCAAAAACCGTTAACTTTAACCGCTTATCCTTTCTGGGTACAAGAGAGATTAAAGGTAGAGCTAGTGCAAACCCTAATTTTACCATTATGTAAAAATCCAGTGAATACCCTAACAAGAAAGTATTTTAGGCCCTGGTCTAGAGTAAATACCCGTCTACGATCTAAATTTCGAGAAAACACTGCATCTGGGTCTCTTGACCACTTCAGCCCCAACAATAACCCATCATAACCACCCATTTACCCCAAAGATCAACATCTATCATCAAAGAATGAACCCAACATCCCTATACACTTTTCTACTAAAAAAACAGCTTCTCAGTTAAAATATCTCACAGCAACATTATGATTATATCATATATGCTTCTCAAAAATCACAAAACTTGGTAACTAACACAATCAATAATAAAAATGCAAACATAACCAATCATCAATAATTGATCAAATCCATAAAAAAAATGACAAAAAGAAAACTCACAGATTTTCTCACAACCACACACAACTTTTGGGACTTGTTTTCACTACTAGTGCCTCCACCTTCACCCTGTGACACATAAGGACCAAATGCAAGGTGACCGGGACACCATCTCGAACCGGTCACCGCCGCCGCCGAGGCTGCCTGAGCCTCATCCATAGAGACTCCAAATTCAGTTACCCAAATCTCACTACTTTCATTTATGAATCACATAAACATAAATAAACACAAAAGGGTAACCCTCTTCTATCAACTGTTCCAAGTTCCAAACTTTTTCAACAAGAAGAAGAATTAACAAGAAAAAATGATACTACGATGCTATAGTTGCTGATTAAAGAAGAACCCACCAACGGATTTTAATTCCATAATGAGTAGAATCATCAAAATCATGACAGAATTAAAATCAAACGAAGATCCATTATAGACCGAAAAGTGAAAGTGGTGAAGATTTTGTTGTTGTTGAGAATGTATTGAATCGAAAAGAGAAAAGAGAGAGAAAATTGATGAGAGATGAATTGAGAAGATGAAGAAAAAATGGATCAGAATTTTTTTTTTTTGGTGTTTTGGTTTTTTTGTTGGTCTGATAGAGTAGCACGACACGCCGTCTTATGTTGTTGAATAATGGATGGGTCAGTATTATTATTATTATTATTATTATTATTATTATTATTATTATGAACCTAATATTTTACAAATAAAAAATATAATTTTTTTAGTATTACCAATAATATTTTTTAACATTTTTTTTTGATAAATTAATCTCTTTTGAAGTTCGTGGTACCACCAAATATTGCTCACAGGAATTGAATTATTGACATTTTGGTCATCTTGAAATCTAGCGATGTTTTACACCATTAGAGCAATGTTTTGTTGGTTTAAAAAATATATATGAATTTGTTATTAGTTTAATATTTATTATCAAATAATAAATTTACAAAACATTTATTAGGAGTGGGAGTGACGAACTTTAAAATGAATTATTTTCTTATTCATATGGTGAAGGAATATCTTTGATAATAGCAAAAAAAATTCATATTCCTTCATTTTTTAAATATTAGGTTTAATAATATTTATAATCACTTTGTGTTAGTCTAATAATATAAAGTCTTGTTATATGTAAAAAAAATAAAAAGTCAACTGTTCAATTTCTCAGAGCAACGTTTATTTAGAATGAGAGTCACACGCATCAAAATAGTTTAATTCCTTATTCAAAGGTAATAGAATATTCTTGATAATACCAAAAAAAAATATTTATTAACATATATTTTCTTGTACATACAATACATTCTTTAATATTCATTTATATTATTTATATTTAGAATAAGTGGTGATTAGCTATGAACAGTTGAAGATATAAATGCAATGCAAAAACTATTAAATGCACACATTTTTTTTTCTTTTGGTGATTATTATATATTTATGTTTAGAATGACAATGGAGTAATATAATGTAAGTTTGACAATATAATAAATGACTACTGTGGATTAAAAAAGTTAATTTAGATGATATAATTATTAGTTTTCTTTATAATAATAATAAAATAATGTATATTGTTATTTAATTTCTATTTTGTGGAAATAAAAAACTTGTCCCTCTTGTGTTCTCTTTTGATCAATTTTGGAGGAGAGAAGTTATAGAGTGCACTTTGTATTCTAAATGCACCAATCTTGATAAAATATAATTTAAATTTGTCAATGGTTTATACTATTTAGATTTTTGTAAAATATATTTTAAAGAAAGTAAGCAACCCACATTTTTATTCATATTTTATTGTAATGTTTAATTAAGGAGTGGAGAAAATTAACTGTGTAATAAATTAACAATTATCTTTTAAAGAAAAATATTGACTTGATATTAATTCTCATCACTAAAAAATGGGTGACATTAATTTAGTATTGAAAGATAAAAGGTTATTTTAATTATATTATTTTGAATTTAATATATCTGAGTGCAGTTTTTGTAAAATTTAATATTTTTGAATCTATTTGTAATACTTTTTATTCCATTTGTTCATCACTTATTTATTATTCACCCCTTAAATAACAATAGACCTTTAAGTAAAAGTAATAGTACAAATGAATATTGGATAATATATTTATTGTATAAAAAACTTTAGATACGATGCGCATATATATTAAATTCAATTTTTTATTATATTTTCTACTACTGGATATATTGTTTGCATTAAAGAATTGGTACCACATAAATGATAGATTATAAGTTTTTTTTTCCTCAATGAAACAGTGTATGCTAAAGCCCAACTAGAAAGAAAAAGAAATAAACAAACTAAATACCCCTACACTAAATAGTAGATGCACCATTAAACAATAATTTAGTAACCAATGAGCGTTGGTTCAAGTTGTACATGTTTGATTCCCTAAGTAAGGTCTAGGGCTCGAATCTTGTGGATTGAAAAATGTCCGCTGGGAAAATTAGCCCCACGTACCTGTGGATGTTTCCGACTCAGACAGAATTGCCTCCAATGTGAGAATACATGTAGGAAACAAAAAAAACAATAAACTAGTAGAACAAAAGCTAGGAGTAACATCAAAAATTCGGAACCTCACAAAATGGATGGAACTTTGTGATAAGTAAACAAATCTGATTTACCAAAGTAGCACAAAGGTGGGGATTGTTGCAACATCCTTCACAAAACTCCAACATAATTTGTCATAAGTTTTCTCAAAATCTATTTTAATCGCCAATCAGCCTATCTTACCCCTTTTAATTTCATTGAATGGATAACCTGCTGGGTAATAATAATATTATCTCGACTTTATCTTCCAAGAATAAAACTACATTGTTGAGGCCCTATCAGATGTTACATTACACAACGGAGTCTCGCCACAAGGATTTTGGTGACCACCATGTAGGAGACGTTACAAAGGCTAATTGGGCGAAAGTCCTTAATATGACTAGCCGACTCCACTTTAGGGATGAGAGTAATTAGAGTATCGTTAATAATCCCCACTTGACTAGGATTCTTGAAAATCATTGTGACCAAATTTTCAACATGGTGATAATTTTATCATATTTTGCCTTTTATATGTAATATAGACTTATTATAAATTTAAATTAACTTTTATTCTTCAAACATTGGTTTGATTAAAGTTTATAATAATGGTGGTGAATTTGTTAATTTTTTAAAGAGGGAGTAGAATGACGTACAAAAAGTTGACAACTCTCATTTATTATTTGATATTTTTAAGATAAGACAACTTTTTTCTCGTGAATATACTTAATGAAAGATTTAGTGGACCATAATTAATAACTTTTATTTTAATTATTTACTATATACTATTATTTTTATTTTTTTACGTGCATACATAGGGGTGGCAATATGGGCTTGGCCCGACGGGCCAACCCGTTCAGATAGCTTAGCATGCCGGGCTGAGGATTTTAGCCCAAAAACCCATATTCAACCCGTTTTAGTAGCCCATTTTTAGACGGGCCAAGACGGATCGGGTCGGGCTGGTCCGACGGGTCATTGTTAAAAAATAAAAAAACTAAAGTGTATGACACTGTGCTGTGCTGTGCGTGACAACTGGTTTCTTCTTTAGAATTTACAAGTTTTAAGCTAAGATGTTATGTTGTTATTGTAATATTGTAGACTTATGTTTGTGATTTTTTGTTTTAAAAGACATTTATCAAGTTTGTTGATTATTTTTTGTCTAAAAGTTTTAATTATGTAAATTTTGGAGGGGAAACGGGTCAGCTCGTCAGCCTGCCAGCCCTGCAAAATATGGGTCGGGCTGACATTTTGAGCCATTTTAACAATACGGGTCGGGCCAGACCAGACCTTATTTTGGCGGGCCAAAGGCAGGCTGGGCCGGGCCACATTGCCACCCCTACATACACATGAATATCAGTGAGGTGATGGCAATTATTGAAAAGTAAAAAAATTGAATATAAAAGGGGTTAAACTTTATATATTATTACTAATGTTTTGACATGTAGGATATTAACTCGTTTTTTTCTAATTCAATAAGTTTATTATCATATATTAATTCTAGTATAAATAAAATTTATATGCATAGTCGGGTATGGACTAAACGATTAAGAAAATAAATATACAATTTTTTTATTAAAATAATGATACATCGATCTAATTTTAGAAGGATGACAAAATTTTACGTAAAATAGAAATAGAAATTATTAATAAAATTAAAATGTGACAATAGAATATTAAGGGGTGTGTTCCTATTTCCTAATTCCCTTTTCAATAACATGTATGGATAGATATAGAATATTATTATATCAAAAATATAATATATTAAGTATAGATAAAAGATTATGTATACAATTCATAAACTATAGATTATTAAGCCATCTAATTACCTTTTTTTTTTAAATTAGAGTATGCATGTGAGACATTTTTAACAAGTTACGAATTAGTTTGAAAGTTGAATTTTGAAGAGGAAATAAGTAAAAGAGAAGATTTGAGAGTCATCTTACAAGTGTATTCATGGTATTCACGGCTTCACTTCTAATAAACAATTTTGAATATATTTTAAATTTTGATAACTAATTTTTTTAATGATAATCAATAGTTAATAACTTAATATCATTGCATATTATTTACCTATTTTCATTTTGTAATAAAAACATGAATTACTTTTTGTCAAACACAATTAAAATCGGGTAGAACGAGTCTGTTAGTAAAATTAGCTTATACTTATGCAAATAGCTTATTAAATAAAGTAGGGCTGAATGATAAATCTATATTTGAAACTTTTCAAAATTGAAAAATATTTGAGTTTTTTTTTATTTAAATGGGATTAATATGATGTTGAAATATTTGAAAAGTAAAATTGATAAGTGAATTATTTAAAGTTTATTTTATTTTTTCCTGAACTTTAGCTTTTTGAAAATTTCAAACGCTCATTTTTTTAATGTTTCAAATTCTCTTCAAATTATATTATTCAATAAGTATATAAGTCTAATAATTTATTGACTCATTCAAAACAACAAGCATTCTTAAATGTTCTCCAAAAAAAATTAATTTATTATCCAAAAAATAATAAAATATTTTTGGTAGTACAAAATACATACAATAATAATGGTGAGAGGTACCCTACTCTCAAATATAGATGACTTATCATTCTGAAACCACACCATAGTCATAATCTCTCCATGGAACAACAAATAACACCTTTTAAGACAACGAGTAAGATGAAAGTTATATTTTGTTTTTAAAACTCTCAAATATTAGTCAATATCAATTTTTTTTTGTTTCCACAAGTATCTTCGTACTGAGGCAATCATGTTCGAGTCGGAAATATCCACATGTATATGGGGCTAACTCTCTTAGCGGATATTTTTTCCATTCACATGACTCAAACCTGAGAACTTACTTAAGACCAACACCCATTGGTAATCAACATCAATTTGATTTATGAAGATAACCACTTAACCCAAATTATTTTATTTTTGAAAAATGAAAGTTATGTTTTGTTTTTAAAAATCTCTAATATTAGTCAACATGGTGAAAGTGTTCATAAAATTTAATATTAAAATAACAAAATAGTCTTCAACAATGACAAAAATAGAATACATAATTTTTTTAAAATTAAATCGGATCAACTAGTTTCCTAAATATTACTTTTTTTCAGGGCTCTAAATATTACATTGGATCTTAGTAGAAGAACCCACAATCCCAAAATTTTATATTACAAAATAAATGTTTAGCATAAGAAAAAGACATTACCATTAAAACAAAATATTTTAAATTGAAGAGCCAACACAAGTAAAAAAAAACATGAATGGCCAAACCAAATCAAATTT
>NC_032025.1:20385546-20413875 GCF_001865875.1 Lupinus angustifolius
ACAACCTAAACAAAATATGTTAAATTATATCGACATGTCCGAGTTTAATAACACAAAAAATGGTCGTCGTAAGCAAAAATTTTGAAGGTAAAAAAAAAAAAAAAAGATTAATGAAAAGAAGAATGAAGAGTATTGAGAAGTTACCAATGAAGAAAGATGAAGAGTGTGAAGAGTCCACTTTTTATGGCTAAATTGGATTTGGAATTGTCACGTTCTCTCTATAATGCATTTAAAACTGTAACTTCTCTCAATTCATTTCTTCTTCTAAATATTGTTTCATTTAAAGATGATTCTTACTATTCTAGAAACATTTCTTTTTTAGATATAATTATGGATTTAATATATATACTCATAGTTTACGTGATTTTATATTGTCGGCAAATTATACATCATTCATATGTTAACTAATATTTACTTTGAAACAAAAATAATACAAATCAACGGTGGATAGCACATAGATTTTAAACTCTATAATTTATTCATTCATATGTTAACTAATATCTATGATTATATTGTTTTACTTTATAAATAAAAAATATTAAGGGCAAAATAGAATCATGGTGGTAGTTATTTCAAATTTTAGCTTTATATATATAGTATAGAAGTATAGATAACTTAACATCATATCCTTCCATGTCGAATGGGTAGCACAAACAACATCAACAATGAGGTGCACACATTTTTCTAAAGGACAAAAACTAAATTGCACCACACCACAATTCTGGATTTAAAGAGATAATTATCTCATGATACAAGTAGATAATTGATTCTCTTATATGATTTCCTCTTAAATTGAGAAAAACTTGCATACAAATATATATAATACATCATATTTAAAGAAAATTACTTTTCGTTTTTTTGTACTATCATTAATAACTAAATTTGACTTAAAATTAAATGTTTAATGTGTTGTTAAGATTTTACTTGTTGTCTTTATATAAGTCTTTCTCCTAAACATTACAGGAGAAGAGGGGATAGGATCACACTTTAAGAAATATTAGATGAACGCGAACACATCTACTGTCCCATATGGTGTGTTAGTCTCTGTACCACTTATCGTGATTAGTTGAAAAAATATATACGTTAAAAATCTAATAATTAAATATTTTTTGACAAATCAAATATAGTGGTATACTATATTTCATCACCCTTTTGGTAAGTACCTAATCTATTTCAGGGTATATGACTGCCCCTCCTAATAAACATCGTTCTCAGGAATCGAACCATTTACTTTTTTGATTAATTATTAATTATCTTGGAATATGAAAAAGGTGAAAACCAAGGGACATGGGTTTAGGCATTTGATGAGTCAAATGAATTAATAAAGAATGGGAATGGATTAGATTAAATTTAACTAAATGAATGGAATATTTAAAATTTATTTCAAAATAGTTTAATTTATAAGTGAAAATCACAAACATTTCCTTTATGATATTTTATTATAAATTAATTTCTGTGGGTGATTCTTTAATGTTTTTTAATATCTTTTATTACTTTACCTTTACTTGCTTATCTTCAATTGGCCGTTTCATTTGAAAAGCTTATAAGTTATAACCTCTCCCGAAATTCAACCATATTAATACACTTAATTAATTTGCCTCTGCAACTAGGAACAGTTATTAATACCATACTGAATATTAAATCAGTCAAAATATTATTTTTGTGATTTAATTAGTGATTCAATGATTAAATTATATATATATATATATATATATATATATATATATATTATACAATGTGTTTCCTAATCGTTTTAATTGAGTGTCTTCTTTCAAATATATAATGTTCAAATTTTGTCTTGTACTAATTATAATAAAACAAAAAATAATAATAATACAAGTTTAAATTTTTTAATTGATATGTCATTTTTTGTTTACGGGAGATAATATTTAAGACATGATTCATGATAACAGATCGATACCGATAGCTTTTATTGAAACGGTTGCACTCCAAGCCTTTTTATTTATTTGTCATGTGCGAATGAATGTGAATATAGAAAAAGAATAGATTAAAATATATAATAATTATGTAATTTATGAAGAAAAAAATGAATGACCATATATACAATAGTACAATTCACAATTAGTTTTCAACCTGATAATATTGAATATATAAAAAAATTGATTGTCCGATAAATTATTATTTAGTATTTATGATAGTCATAATTAAATATGAAAATTGAAGAAAAATACACATTAAATATTTTGGAAAACTTCATTATAAATAACATTTATTGTGGTTCTTATCAATTGGTTATATCATATATTAATATCTTCAATCAATTTTGTACTAAAAATACTCTTATTAATGACATATTTTCATCTTTTAAAGTTGTAATGCCCTTATTACATTCTTCTCATTTTTTCACTTATGCCAATTGCATTGTCTTGGCTTTTACTCCCCCACCAAACTCTGATGAGTTCCTTATATAACTTATGCAAAAAATGATTAAAAAGGCTATTAGGAGAAAATAGAAAAAATGTAGACATTAATAATGTACGAGTTTTACACATTGTTACTGTATTCTCCACCATTTTGGAGGTGACAAAGTATCCATAATCCATCCAAATTCATTCGTTAGAGCTAATTGATTTAAATGGATATGATCCAATGAATAGTATTGATAATATATGGACTCATTATGTTCAATGAATATTCATAGATATATCTATTTGGATTAATACTCAATCCATCCAAAAAAATTAAAAAATAAGGTTTTTTGTTTTTCAAATTCATTTAATATTTAAGAAAATTAAATTCAAACAAATTCATTCACGATTCTCACTCTTATTTTTTAATATTTCATTAATTGATAACAATTAAGAGACATATGTATATACTTAATATTAATAGTTTATTTTTAAGTATATAACATACATAAACATGAGAAAACAATGTATGCACTGATAAAGAATATTGTTTATACACTATCACTGAATCATCTCGCGATAACAAAAAAGCATGTACCCACACGTAAAATCCGTACAACTACCGGTAAATTTTACAAACGGATTTTTAAAAATACCCTAGTTCATAAGGGCAGATATGGGTATTGTAATATCTGTGCATGTGGATACCCATTATTTATGTGATTGTTATATTATCTTTAATTAAAATGAAAAGTACATTATCCTAATCTCCATTGCACTATGTAAATCTTTTCCTTTTATATTCTTTTTACCCTTTTTATATCTTTTATTGAATTTGGTGGGAAACATCCTACAAATATCATTACATGTGTCAAAACACACATGTCTTGCAAAGAAATATATATATTTTCTGTTAAGGATACAGGAACAACAAATCACACAAATAGGAAATCCAACAGATTTAGCATTTTGCCTAATGTTCAATCAAAAGACACAAAAATAATTAAGTTTTATCTCATACAAAACATAATAGAAGTAGAAAGTTAGAAATTCATTGATAACATAGGAAACTCGCTCGTACCCAGAAATACCTATGAAAAACTCGCACGTGGGTATCCATACAGGTACAGACATATATGGATAATGGTCTCATATTTCAAAACGGGTAGCGGGAAGCTACTACTCGTGTCCGCTCGTGCTCGTTACCATCCCTAGCATCATCCACAATTTTAGAGGAGACAAAATTATCCACAATCTATTCGTTAGAGCTAACTGATTTAAATGGATATAATTCAATTCATAATGTTGACAATGGATGAATTCAAGTCCATCAATTATATTCAATGCATGTATCCATTTGGATGGATACCAAATCAATCCAAAAATGAAGTTTTTTGCTTTTCAATTTTATTTAATATTTAAGAAAATTAAATTCATCCATAATTCTCACTATGAGTTTTAATATTTTATTAAATTGATATCAATTATATGACATACGTATGTAGTTAATATTAAAAGTTTCTTTTTAAGTATATAACATATATAAGTATGAGAAAAATATATATGCATTGAAAGTGTATGAGTTTTACATATGGTTACTATATTATCCACCATTTAGATTTAATCATCATTGATTGTTTAAAAAAGTAATCCAAATATATGATGTAGCGATTATATATAAATATTTACAACAACAATGCACAAATAATACACTATATAATTATTTGTTAAAAACTTTAAGTACCTTACATTGCATGCTTAAAGAAAATTGAAAAAAAAATATTTTTTTTAAAGTTCAAAAATCACTTTTTATAAAAAACTGCTTTTTTTGGAAAATTCACCTTTTAAAATGGTTTAATTTTTTTTAAATGTGATTTTAAAAAATATTTTATTGAGATATAGTTTTTAAAATAGAGATTTTCTTCGATAATGTTTTTAGTTCTAATAAAAAGTCAAATGAATTGAATAGTCATCTATCCAAATACATAAAAATGGAGTCATAGATAGATTGGATGAATTATAACTGATTCATTAAGTTTGGATATGAATGAATTGAATAATTTAAAATATAGTTTAAATTGATTTATATGAATTATGGACGATTTTCCATTCATCTATTAACATCCAAATTCATTTATTTGACACTCCGAGTATAAAACATTTTAGAATGGAATTTTCTATGTCATGAGCACTAGCAAATCCTTGTAAAGTATAAAATAGGAAAAATGATAATAAAAAGGAAAGGGTAAAGTGTGTGGATGTTAGGAATAAAATTAAAATAAAAAAGGAAAAGCATGTAACTGGAAAAATATACAGGAGTTAATGAAAAAGTGCTTAAGTAAAGCTCTAATACTACATGGAAATCCCATGCAAAAATATTACAGATTTTATTTAAATTTTGTAATAAAAAATAGTTATTAATAAACATTAAGAATTACATTTAAAAATAGTACTAATTAGAGAATAACTCAAATATTACTATTAACATAAACAAATAATTAAATATCTGTGATAAAAAAATAATAATTAAATCTCTTATGTACTTTAAAATATAAAAAACTTTTTACACAATAAAAAAATACTTAGAATGAGTTATGGGTGAGGATTTAGAATAACTTTACTCTTCATATATTCTACAAAAAGTCAATCACAATCTCCTTTACATTTAATGATTTGAGAGTTTTTGGAAAGTTGGATGATTCTTCTATAATATTAATATTTTTTTGCAACAAAAATCCTAAGACCAAAAAGGCAAAAGATTTGAAACATTAACTAATTCTTATTAAAATAAGACATTCTTCACTTCACTCATGTTGATATGAGATTACTATAGGTTAAAACTAATTTTTGCACAACAAAATTCTTTTTTATATATATGTTTTATCAGAACCATAAATCCAAAAGTAGATATTAAGATAAATCCAATAGGCAGATTCTAGAGTATGTTACAATTCTCTCCTTCTAATATAGAACCAACAAATTGATTTTCTCGTACCAATTTGTAATTTTTTTGTGAGTCGATTCCTTTTAAGGAAGATGTGAATTTGTACTTACAATTTAAATAAAAGAAAATTAGAATAATTAGTAATGTATACTAAGTTACATGCATGTATGGATGACAATGAGAACCGGACCTATAGGTACTCGCAGATAATACCTGCAACGGGTCGAATTTGAGTTCGTGTTTTTGGACCCGTAGGTAACTGAGATCTGAAATTTTGAGATCCGCTGTTATGTTGGATGGGTCTGGATCTAGATAACGAGATACCCAGACTCGTAGTACCTGAACTCGTTATTCCTTTCTAAATCTATATATAGTAGCATAATTGTAATTTCATAGTTTTAATGTTATATTATTAATCAATAATTGTAATATTGTCAAATATTGATGTTATATTGTTAAGGAGTGTGACCTGATGTTATGCTCTTAATTCATATGTGTAATCTAATGTATGTTGATTAAATTGTTTTTACTAAATTAATTTCATATCATAAGATTGAAGTACTGACTTTGTTTTTTTATGATTGTTTGAGTAAATTGAGTTGTGTTTAATAATCAATTTAAATTGTGTTTAAAACTTTAAATTATGTTTTATAATTTTCTCTATTTATTGCTTAAATAACATATAAGGTTGTAGGAAACAAAAACAAAATTACATAAATTACTTACAAATATTTTTAATTTGTGGGTACCCACAGATTCACTAGGCACCCAAGGATCAGTGTCTAAAAAACCCAGGGTATCTACACGGGTCTGAGTCCAAAATTGAAGCAATGTGGTGGGTCCAGGTAATGCACTACCGAGACCCATTCAACTCCATTATCATCTCTACATGCATGAATTACAACAAACAATTTTTTTATCATTACATATTTATCTCATGATCAAACAAAAGTTGATTTTAATTTATACGAAACAACAATAAAAACTACTCTCCAAATAGCTATAAAATAATGTGGGTTGAAAAATATATGTTATTTTTAATAGGATTTAATATGTATACATCAATAATATAATTGTTTTTTATACTATCAACAAATTATATACCATCTATATATTAATCATCACCGACAATTAATACAAATCAATAGTTGAACGATATGCTGATGATAATATAAATTTTTTATAACGACAATACGTAAATTTTGAACTCTTTTTAATAAATAATAAAATAATGTGAATCCGACAAAGAATGAAATTGATATTCTCCGATTAATCGAGATGATATTATGAGGTGTAAGCTGAAGCCACTAGTTATTATATCATATAATCCAATGGTTATGGACTCATGGCCATGCTTTTGAGAAAACTCTGCGCTTCTATGTCGTCATCATCATCGTCAAAGCGTTCCTCCGATGATTCGCCGCCGTCATCCACCACCGGAAATTCACCTCCGCCGCATCTCGGCGCATTCTACTATCTACCTGACGAAATATTGATGCAAATTCTGCGTCTATTGGACCCTAAAGATGCTGCTAAACTATGCTTCCTTTCCAAGTTATGGCGATATATTATCTCTGATAATGATCTATGGATTCATTTTCTTCAGAATTACTACCCTGATCCATGGGACTCCGTTCTCTTCGCTGAGACTAATTTGAGCTCCGGTTATCCTCTTCCGTATGTTTTTGTAGTATCACTGATGAACTCGATTAGTTTATTTGATCAAAAATAAGTTATGTTTATGTGTGCTTGTATTTGATACGTGTTTTCGGGATTTGAAACTATGACTTGCTTGCAAACAACCTTACTGTTATGCCGAAACTTACCTGTTTAGAATAGTTTATCGACAAATGTTATAAAATAGTTTTGATTCAATCAACTAGCTTATTGGTTATCATTTTTTCATTTCTTAGCTAGTTTGTGAAGGGTATATGTAGGTAGCCTTGTATCCTTGCATGTGAAGAGACTGTTATAAGGATTTGAACCTATGATCTTCAGGTTTCATTTGCGCCAAGGTTCACCCTCTTAGAATAGTTTATCGACTGGTGTTATGAAATAGTTTTGATTCAATCAACTAGCTTATTGGTTATCATTTTTCATTTCTTAGCTAGTTTGTGAAGGGTATATGTAGGTAGCCTTGTATCCTTGCATGTGAAGAGACTGTTATAAGGATTTGAACCTATGACCTTCGGGTTTCATTTGCGCCGAGGTTCACCCTCTTAGAATGGTTTATCGATTGATGTTATGAAATAGTTTTGATTCAATCAACTAGCTTATTGGTTATCATTTTTTAGCTAGTATGTGAAGGGTATATGTAGGCAGTCTTGTATCCTTGCATGTGAAGAGACTGTTATATGGATTTGAACCTATGGCCTTCGGGTTTCGTTTGCGCCGAGGTTCACCTTTTTAGAATAGTTTATTGAATGATGTTATAGAATAGTTCCGGTTCAATCAAATAGCTTATTGGTTCTCATTTTTTCATTTCCTAGCTAAATTTTCCAAATGAGTCTTGAAGAATAGAAATGATGATAGATACTCATGCATAGTCTTTAAAATAGGATGAAATGGAATAGAACACGTTCCATTCCATCTGATACCCCTTTTCATGGTATTGAGGTATGGAATGTAATTAGATAGAGTCAAATTTTGAGTATGCATTTGACATCTGATTGAGAACCCTCAAAACTGAATTTGAAAGTTTGAATTTTTCAAATGTTTGGGATTGCTAGCAGCAGACTTTAAAGAACGGACTTTTGTTCAACAATAAGTAAGAAATTTTCACTTTCTTTGTTCATCAAAACTCAGGTTTGATATTGTTAACTACTATTCGCATCTTAATGACCTTAGAAAATTGATTTCCACCCCTCATCCTTCAAACACTAATTTATATTATAAAGCTGCTTTTAATCAAAAGTTGCAAACTAGTTTCTGAACTAAATGCACCCTTAAGTTCATTCAACTACATTATATCATTAGATGCCCATGGAAACATTGCTCCATTTAATTCCTTACAATGTTAAGTATTCAAAAGTCACCTGAAAAAATATGAAAGAAATAGTAAAAAATACTGGTTGATGCTAATTAAGCTCCAAATTGCAGGGCCACTGCTGCTGAGATGTCACATGTGTCGTTCAGGAATGTCTATGCCCAACGTGCACAACTTCCAAGTTCTGTTATCATTGATGGTTAGTTTCATAATTGGCTTGTATGCTTGCTTCCTCTTGTTGTCTTTTTGATCTCTTTGTTGTGATGTTTGCTTTGGTTAGTTAGTTAGGTTTCCTTTTCCTTTTTCCTTCTCCAGGTGGTTCTGGCTATTGCAAATTTGGTTTGAGTGATCACGCATATCCATTAGGGCGATCTGCAACCTTTCTGGTAAGGCTAAAAAGGATGAGGTTTGGATTGAATTTTCCTGTGTACCTGGTCTTTATTGTGAACAATAGCAAGGACAAATTGATTAGAAGGATAGTACTAAGGACCAATTAACTATAGTGGAATTAAGACTTGGTTGTTGACCTCTATGATAGAGCAATATGACATCGTTTGATCCATGCAACTGACCCCACATAGTGGGATTAAGGGTCGGTTGTTGTTGACCAATTAACTATCCCAAATGGTTTATTGAATATTTCAAATGGTCATTGCTGTGCAGGAATTGTTATGGGTGCTTCATTTTTTATTCTTAATTTCTTATTATTGGTCTTTCATGTTAGTAATACTTGTTTCCTTTTGGTTATATGTGTATTCGGAATTTGATTCTTCAGGAATTTGGTAGCGTGGAAACGCCGATGTATACTAGACTTCGACATTTCTTTGGGACTATTTATAACAGGTGAGAGTCATTCTGGGTTTCCCTTCTTGCTTGTGCAAGTGAAACATTTTATTGCTGTTAGTCATTCAAACGAACTGTACATAAATGAATAGTACACTGTCCAAGCAATCATGTTGTAGAAAGGGCAAATGTTTTTGTTGATTACTTAATTATTATTTCGATAGAAATATCCCTACTCATCATGAGTAAATTCCATGCCTCGTACTAATGATAAATTGGTTACCTTCTCTTAGGATGCAGGTCAAGCCAAGTTCTCAACCAGTTATTGTTTCTATACCGATTTGCCACTATGATGGTCAGTTGCATTTTATGATTTTTGCTCCAATAGTTATATTGATAAAAGTAAAAGAACACTATGAACTCCAAACATTATATATCATTTTTTAATACTTTTATATTTGAAAAGTAATGTTCCGCACAATATGTGTGGATCAATATTTTAGTGAAGCACATGCCTTTATACTTGTGAGGTTTGAATCGTTGATTACTTTCTTAAGGTCCAATTTGAATATCATTTTTGAGTAATTTTGATCGAATACCTTTCTAGGTGCCAAATCTTAACCATTTGCAATAAGCTTCCCAGTGTATATGCATGGAAAAGCAAAGATGCCATTGATCTTGAAAACTTTGGTCTGTTTATATGTGTAACAATAATAATGAAAACATGCCACTAAGTCACTGGCTTATAGAGGTGACCTCTAATCAATCTACTGGCTGCATGAAATCACATATTTAGTACAGTGATTAAGAAGCAAAAAACACACTCCATTCTCCAAATTTTGCTTGAACTATGAGACCTTATACAGAGATGATTCAAGTTAATAACACCTAACTTTCTTATATATATATGATTCTTCAGCCATGTAATGTTGTCTTTCATTTTAGATACTGAATCAGCCAAAGCTTCCAGACGACAGCTTAAAGAAGCAATCTATTCTGCTCTGTTTGATATGAATGTTCCTGCTGTTTGTGCTCTCAACCAGGTAGCATATTTAAAAAATAAGGGACAAAACTAGATCAGTTACAGGACCCATTTTACTTATTATTGAGAAAATTTAATGAGAAGATGCTGAATGGGATTTGTTTACTTTAAGTGTCAAACTTGGAGGATCCATTTTATTGCTCATTAACTTAGATATTCGAAGAGATGTAAATGGATTTAGGTACTTGCATTAAAGTATAACCAGGCATGTGGGAACTTCTAAAAGTTAGATATCTAACTGAAGTGGAGTCAGTTTTTAATTATATATTTGGTAAATGCATAAATTTCTAAAATCTATTTCTAATTTGGACCCGTTTTAAGATAAATCATAAAACTATTTTAAAGTTGTTGCTTTTTAATATTTTTACTCCAACTTTTTGCACTTATCTTCTTGTTTTTCTTTCTTTCTTGATAACATCTCTCAAATCATTTTTATCCTTTTTCTTTCATGTTTTTGTCATTCAATATTTAAATTTTATTTCTGATTTAAGGCAATTTTATCGGAGCTAAAGGCAATTAGAACTGGTTACGAAATAACCTGAATTTTTATAACTTGGTCATGTTCTGAACTAGTTTCGAGTGTTGCCAAACTGCCCCAAGTGTATAACCCCATTTCCCTATCTTTGAATATTTGTAATATTTTTCAAGTTCTTAAATGTAATTGCTCCTACCTTAATATTTGTAACCCTTTAGAGATTCAACTAAGAGAGCATGTGTCCTTTCTCTTGTAGAAAAATAATAATGTAGCTCCATTTCTTCCTTTTTCGTTGATAAAAGAGAGCAGCACAAAAGCAACAGGTTAAGAAATCCTCAAGTATTAGAGAAATAACTAAACCGAAAATACCAAAAGAGATAGGGAAATAGGTGAGATTGTCAAGCTCTGGATTAAGCAGAGTATTGTCATTATTTTCTGTCACCTCAATGAACTAGTCCTAGGTAAGAAGACCTTGTTTTCAATTATCCAAAGCAGGGTAAGATGAACTACAATTAATCATGTGTTAATTTTTTCATGTTTCATGCAATTTGTCCTTGCACGTAGTTTTGTATGTCTAAGGGTGCTCTCTTCTTCCGATCACTTTTTTTGTTGCATCAATCTTCTTTTACCCGATTTACTTATTTTATTTCTATTTTGTTACTGACTAAATTTAGGCAACTCTAGCTCTGTATGCTGCAAAGCAAACTTCTGGAATAGCTGTTAATATAGGCTTTCAAGTCACATCTGTAGTTCCAAGTATGTTCTACACAACTTTATTCTCTCTCTCTCATATATTTCATAATTCATGCATAACAATAAATTTCTTGCATGTGGTACCTTAACTATCTTCTGTCTCGGTGGGGGTTCAGAGGTAGTAAATATTTAAACATGAGTACATCACCGCTTGTATTTTAATGTATAAAATTTTTCTTTTGTTGGTTTGAAGTACATGAGTTTATTGTCACTTTTTTGTGTGTCCCCTAGTGTAATATATCGTCATTATCATTTTACAGTTTTAAATGGCAAAGTGATGCGTAACGTGGGTGTGGAGGTTGTGGGGATAGGAGCACTACAACTTACCGGATTCCTTAGAGAGCAGATGCAGCAGAACAACATAATTTTTGAATCATTGTACACTGTTCGCACACTGAAAGAGGTACGGTTACTGTCCTTTCTGGTCTGAAATATTTATAATGAGATTTTACTCATTTGGTACGATGGTGCACCTGAATTTTTACTTATTTATATAGTCCTTTGTTGCTTTGAAATGAACTTTGTATAAAATATCTTGTAATCTTGTCACTGTAGTATGAAATGAAGTTTTTTTCAATATTGAAGTTGAGCATAGGTCATTGGCAAATAGATAAATACCCAATACTTTGTTGTCTTTATTGTTCTCTCTTGTGGTGTCACTGCTCACCTAGAAGAACAGCTCCATATGTTCAGATTCCTGGTATACAAAATTGTGATAGACATATAATGACCAGATATAAAAAAATCCTGATTATACGTATCAATTTTCAGCCCTATCTCCATTTCTTCTGGCCAGCCACATGTTTTCTGGCAAATCCTGAGAGCCAAGAGGTTTCGTAGTCAAGGTGTCCGTTTACAGGCCCAATTCCAATTCCAATAAAATTATAATTCAAATTCCATCATCCAAACAGAGCCATATTGAAAATGTGACGCCCAATGCTGAAACTTGCAAATTTTAATTTTCCTATTGAAAAGTTAGGGCTAGATTATTGCTATTATGATGGGGTTTAATGCTTCTTTCCGGGACTGTGGACCAAGTGGTTTTCCTCTGTGTAATGCTCAACTCATGCAGTTGGTGCTACAGAAAAGTTTATCTCTTCTTGGTTGGATAGATTTTTCATTCTTCATACTTGGGGGATATGATCCAGAAATTCCATGACTTATTTCCAATTATTTTCCCATTATTCTAGTGCCTTGTAAGGTTAAATGAGGTCCTATTTCTTTCTGATTTAAAAGCCTGTAGATTAATCATTGTTTCTTCTTCCCTTTAACTTCGGGAATATGTGAGGCATTTTGAGTCGAGGAGCGGTAAGATTTTAAATTACTGAGGAAGCTGAATTTCCATAAGGAGAGGTTAAAGTAGTGAAGTAGGCGTACTTTTGTGGAGAGAAGGATTTACAAGAGCATCTCCTCATAGAGATGAATTCTTTGTGATGGTGCTCTTTGACATATAAAAATTGACGGTGTTCTTTCTTTGAGCAAATCCTTTATGATCTTTGTAACTTTCTTTTAATATGTGCCACTTTTCTGCCTTGATGCAAATGTAAAGTTGCTGTCTTATGATCTAGAGGTCACAGGTTCAGTCCTAGAAACAGTCTAACTATTTGTGGGGGTAAGGCTACATGTATCGACCCTCCCCAGATCCCACTAGGTGGAAGCCTTGTGCATTGGGGTGTCCTTTATATGTCTCTTTTCTCTTTTCCTTCGAAGTCATCTCACTGAAGCTGTCTTGCATGGCAACAGAAGCTATGCTATGTTGCTGCTGATTATGAAGCTGAGCTGTCAAAAGATACAGAAGCATCATTTGAAGCTGTTGGAGAAGGATGGTTTACTCTTTCAAAAGAGCGGTTTCAAACCGGGGAGATCTTATTCCAGCCACGTCTTGCTAGGGTGTAAGTTTTCATACTTGTTGCAAAATGGTTAGAACTTACAATACATTCAATATGCATATACAGCATGTGTCAGGGTTTATAAATTTGCAATGTTCATGAAAATCTTCTTTATACATAGTTGAGTGACAGATACATGGTTCATCATCTAGAATTCTTGCCCTTCTTTTTAATATTTTTCCTCAATTAAAGCTTAAGCTTATTTTGTACTTCTTGGTTCTTGGTATAGGCGAGCAATGGGTTTGCACCAGGCCGTTGCTCTTTGTATGGACCATTGTCATTCTGCTGAATTAGTTGGCGATGGTGATTGGTTTAAGACTGTAGTTTTATCAGGTGGAACTGCATGTTTACCCGGTTTGCCAGGTAAATAATATACTTTTTACTTTGTCGCATTTTTCATCTTTGCAACAGAACATAAGGAACTAAAATTACAGCAAACACATACTTGGTGATGTTCTAGTAAAGCATTCTAATTCTATTTCTCCCGTCGCTGTGATTCAGAAAGGTTAGAAAAGGAACTCCATGCCTTACTTTCTCCTGAGGTGTCAAATGGAATTACAGTCATACCTCCTCCATATGGTGTGGATACAGCATGGTTTGGAGCAAAGGCTATTGGCAATGTGCGTGAGCCATCGATTATATTAAATCTTCAAATTTATCTTCGTGCACATGATTTTCGTTTTTTCCCCAAATCCCGACATAGTGAACCTTCCTTTGAAACTGAGTTAGTCTTGTGTCAGGTTGATTTTTGGTTATACAATAAGAAGTTTGAACCTACAGGTCTAACTGTTTGAATTATTATATGTACAGGTGAGTACCTTTCCCGGGCGCTGGTGTACAACGAAGAAGCAATTCCGTCAGAATTATAAAGTCAACCGCATATGGTGATCACATTTACTCCTTCTCATTTGTGAATGCTGTAAATTATTCTGCACCAGTCATTGTATAATCCACAATTTCCATCCCATGACAACGAACACAGAACAGGTGAGTTATATGTAGCTTATGGCACATATATAGTCAGAATGGAATAGGAATGAACATGATGACATTATTAGACAACCAAAGTGTCTCACTTTCATATCTTGTATGTTCTATTTATGAGCTGGAATGAAATGTCGCTCGCGCTCTTATGCGACTTGGGTTTGATGATCAGGTTTTCTATGTTCATAGACAATGTGTAAATTTCCTTCTCATGGATCATATTGGTAGAAAGTTAAAATTTATTTGTTGGTTTCAATGAATCATTCAGGTTTAAAAAAACTGGGTCAAGAATGAGTTATATTCTCTAGCATGTTTAGTGATTCATTACATAAGTAAATGCATTGCAGATAAAAATTATGAAGTATTGGTTCTATCATGTTTTCAGAGATGGTCATCTATAAGATCAATTTAAAAGAAAATTGGTTAATGTTTCAGCATTCAAAGAGGGTCTTCTATAACACTATCAATTTAGAAGAATGAGTACCAGCGAAAGAAGGGAGAAGGGAGCCGAAAATGCTTCGGCAGAGAGGGGGAGAAGAGTTAAGGAAATGCTCTCAAGTGGTGTCATTTTTATGAATGAGGGAGACCTCTATTTATAGGCGGAGACCTCCGACAGCCGTATTGACTTGGTCAACACGTCCAAAAAAACTGTTAGGCCCAAGCTGGCCAGCGGTAGAAGTGGTGGTGCCTGCAAGTGTGTGGGAGTTTCGATTATGTGTGACCTCACCCACCACGAAATCCATTGTACCCCTTAGAGACAGGTTCTTTCATTTCACACCTAAAATTCTCCATTAATGATGTATTTGTTCCAACAATGCTATTGATAACTCTTTCTTCTTAGAACAATTCTGAGTTGATATTGAAACAATACCATATTGAACAATTGGGGATGCATAATCTGGGTGAATTAGAAACCACCCTCAAACACAATACATGTGTATAGATTAGAACCCTCATCATTGCAGGCCTTAGAGCATCCAGAGTGGTGAAAAAAACTCGGTTCATAGTCAAACAAAAACGTTCTTCTTCCAATTTTACCATTGGAGAAGAACTGCTCTTGTGCTTATTTCACAAACAAAATATGTATTGTTCTTATAGTTAATAAAGTATTAGAAAATGAAAAAAATTGTGAAAAGAGAGAGAAGAAATCAATATTAAATAAAATAAAAGTAAAAGTGAAGAAGAAGATAAATGTGGGATATGTTTGTGGGTCCATTTAAGAACGAAAATAGAGTTGCATCATTTGAGATGATTTTAACTTGGGTTGCTTAAATTGTTGAAATGTGTAAACAAATATAAAATAATCAACGAGGTTCACTTAAGAACGAAAAATAGATTACACCATTATGGATGGTCTTATTGATATTGACTACAAACCTAAAATTTCATAAAGCACGCAACTTTTTATTTTTGTTATAATATTAATCATAAATTGTTGCCATTAATTTTTAGATAAAATCATAAAAGTTTAGATTAGGGATGAAGGCCAGTGGAAGGCCAAAGTCAATATTTATTCTTTTTATCAAATATTTGTGGATTAAATCATTATCAAATCATGATCAAATAACAATAATGTATTATCTAGGGATGCAAGATTTCGCTAGATCTCCAAGATGATTAAAAAGTCAAGGTTTAATTCATGTGAGCGATATTTGTTGGAAGAATAACCACGCACCCCGAAATGAATTAGTTCCCTACCTAGAAAATTAGACATACTCTTGGTAGTATCAAAAGAAATCATGATCAAATAATAAGAATAAGAAATCTTCTTGTCGATCAATCTCTTTTTACCTTCTTTTATTGAGAATCAAAGGCAAAGAACCAAATATAAGATGTCAACATAAGAGGCATTTATTAAACTATTATTTATGTTAATATGATTCATATCAGAGAATTTTTTTAAAAAAAGTTTCATTAATTGTCAATTATCTAATATAACATTCAAGTTTAGAATCAATTATATATAGTATTGAAGTCACATAAAATATGTTAAGTATATTACCTTTGCATAGTCACATACAAGCAATAAATGCAAATCTATACTCTTCTGATTCTGGCTACAATAGAATAGTAGTTATCTTCAATTTAGAACTTAAATAGTATCAAGAGGGTAATTTAAAAATGAATAAAAAACAAATAATGACACATGAATAATCAATATTAATCCTTGGCTCCAATGTTCACCTTTTAAGGACGTGGGTGCAATAGTATAAATATTCAATGTAATTACTAAACAAATATTATGCATAATGAATTATGTCACCGGTTACATGGGTATGGGAAGAGTGAAGAGTCACAAGTAAGACACCATGTCTTGAACCAAAACTTTAAGACATTAGTTACATGGGTCTTTCCTTCTTATGAACTCTTTCACTCCTTCCCGCATATCCAATATGAGACTTCACACTTGAATAAACCCAACATAGTCATTAGATATTTATTAGTAGGAAAACTGCTAATTAATAGAAAGATGAAACTTATACACATAGAGCAAAACAAAATAGTACAAATGGGATAACACAGATATAACATGAAGAATAAATAAAAAATGAGTTTTTCAATTATGTCATATTAGGATTGATATCCCGTAACAATACACGCTTGTTTGAATGGACAATCATGTTCAAATGGAATCATTTTTTTAATTTTTATGCTTAATTGATATCCACATGATTTTTCGTGAAACATCCAATATCCAATGTAACTTCTCAAATGGGGTGGAAATTGTGAACTATATTTCCAAAATATCTAAATTCACATAATCAATATATGTATATTTCTGTTTCATGACATTTGAAACAAGATGTGGTTGTGTCTCTTAGCAACAAAGTGTAGGTCTCAAGTTTGATTGCCAACCAATAGTGCTATCGCTAGGCTATGACATCTTTTTAGTCAAATATCGAACAAGTATGATATATAACCATTCAGATCAATTTGTACAGAATCTTATTAACGATGCATTACTCTTCACCAAATGACATGAATATTTCTATAAATAGAGACACTTCAAGACAGAATAAAACACGAATTTTGATCTCTAAGAAATCATCCTTCATTTCTCTAATGCATAAGAGAAGTGTAGAACCATTCTGCCAAGTGTCATTTACATCATTAAACATTTGACCAAGATCGTTAAAATGGGCTACCCAGATAGGTTCGGACTAAATCGGATTGGACTAAAAAGCTCAGATATAATTTATACATATCAAATTGTAGCCCAAATCCATATTAAGAATGATATAATATAATAGTCAAACCCTATAAATTTTGGGGGCTTTCATGGGCTAGACCATTTGCCACATTACTACACAATACATCACTTCAATCAATGACTCTCAGACTATGCCAAAAAATCTCTTCCAATTTCCCATTTTTACCATTCTTTCTCTATCGCCACCACTCATCACCAATAGTAAGAGATCATGTTCTGCCATTTTCTCATTCTCAAAAAAGATTGCTTTTTTCTCATTTTAGGTTTTTTTCTCAATTGCCCATTTCAAATTTCCAAGTAAAGTTTACATTTTTCAATAGTCCCAGGTCATTTGGTTCTGTTAGTGATTCTGGGGTTGAATCTGATTATGATTATGATGAAGGTTGTAGTAATGGTAGGAAGGGTATTAATGGTAAATCATGTGCTGACCCAGATGAGGTTGATAGGGTATGCAAGGTGATTGATGAATTGTATGCTTTGGATAGGAACATGGAAGCAGTTCTTGATGAATGTAGGATTCAATTATCACATGATTTGGTTGTTGATGTGTTGCAAAGGTTTAAGCATGCTCGGAAACCGGCATTTCGGTTTTTTTGTTGGGCAGGGAAGAGTCATGGGTTTGCACATGATTCAAGGACTTATAACTGCATCATGAATATTCTAGGGAAGACTAGACAGTTTGAGACTATGGTGGCAGTGCTTGAGGAAATGGGTGAAAAGGGTTTTTTGACAATGGACACATTTTCGATTGCTATCAAAGCCTTCGCGGCTGCTAAGGAACGGAAGAAAGCCGTTGGGGTATTTGATCTGATGAAGAGGTATAAGTATAGAGTGGATGTGGATGCTGTTAATTTCTTGCTTGGTAGTCTTGGTGAGTCAAAGCTTGGTAAAGAAGCACAAGTTGTTTTCGATAAACTGAGAGATAGATTTACGCACAATTTACAAACTTATACAATACTTCTGAATGGATGGTGTCGGGTAAGAAATTTGCTGGAGGCAGGGAGGGTGTGGAATGAGATGGTTGATGAGGGATTTAAGCCGGATATTGTTGCACATAATGTTATGCTTGAAGGGTTGTTAAGGTGTAGGAAGAAGTCTGATGCCATCAAGTTATTTGAAGTCATGAAAGCCAAAGGTCCATTGCCGAACGTTCGGAGTTATACAATCATGATACAGGACCTTTGCAAACAAAGAATGATGAGAGAAGCGGTAGATTATTTTAATGAAATGGTAGGTCTTGGATGCCAACCTGACACTGCACTTTACACATGTTTGATCACCGGGTTTGGGAGGCAAAGGAGAATGGATATGGTATACGATCTACTTAAGGAAATGAGGGAAAAAGGTTGTCCACCTGATGGAAGGACCTATAATGCGGTGATTAAAATGATGACAAGCCAACATATGCCTGATGATGCCGTGAGAATATACAAGAAGATGATTCAAAGTGGCTTCGAACCGACAATTCACACTTATAACATGATAATGAAATCCTATTTTGTGATAAGAAATTATGAAATGGGACGTGCGGTTTGGGATGAGATGCATGATAAGGGGTGTTGTCCTGATGATAACTCCTACACTGTATTTATCGGAGGGCTTATAAGACAGAGCAGGTCAGACGAGGCGTGCAAATATTTACAGGAAATGATAGAGAAGGGGATGAAAGCTCCTCAGCTTGACTATAACAAGTTTGCTGCTGATTTTTCTAAAGCCGGAAATCCCGGCATACTTGAGGAGTTAGCTCAAAGGATGGAAGTTGCTGGTAAGTTTGAAGTGTCTAATGTCCTTGCCAGGTGGGCTGACATGATGAAGAAAAGCACCAAGGGAAGAGATCCTACGATGTCTGGTAGGCAGTTTACATGAATATATGATAGCCGAAAAGGCGGCCAGAACTTGGTAGGAACTCAATAGCCTAGTCCTAGGTACAGAAGACCTTGATTTCAGTTATCCAAAGCCGGGGCAAAATGAACAACAATTAATCATAGGTTAGTTTCTTTTCAAGTTTCATGTTTTGTATGACTATTTGTGCTTCTCTTCTTTCGGTCACTTTTTTTTTGTTGCATCGATCTTGTTTTACCGGATTAACTTATTTTATTTCTATTGTTACTGACTAAATGTAGGAAACTCTATCTCTGTATGCTGCAAAATTACTTACTGAAGTACAGAAAACACCAACTTGGTAGAAGGAACTCCATGCCTTACTTCCTCCTGATGTATCAAATGGAATTACAGTCATACCAACTCCATACCGTGCGGATACGGCAGGGTCTGGAGCAAAGACTATCGGCAATGTGCGTAAGAGCCATTGATTATATTAAATCTTCAAATTTATCTTCCTGCATAGGATTTTGGTTAAGTCCCAAATCTCGACATAGTGAACCTTCCTATGAAACTGAGTTAATCTTGTATCAGTTTGATTTTTGGCTATACAATAAGAAGTCGTTGGTGTACAACGAAGAAGCAGTTCCGTCAGAAGTATGAAGTCAAACGCGTATGGTGATTACACTTATCGGATCGCATTTGTGAATGATGTAAATTATTCTGCACCAGTCATAGTATGATCCATAATTTCCATCCCATGACAGCAAACATAGAACATGTGAGTTATATGTAGCTTATGGCACATATATAGGCAGAATGGAATAGGAATGAACTTGATGACATTATTAGACAACCAAAGTGTCTCACTTTCAAAGCCTCATGTTCTATTTATGAGCTGGAACGAAATATCGATCGTGTTCTTATGCGACTCGGGTTTGATTATCAGGTTTTCTCCGTTAATAGTCGATATCTGCTAAGGTTGGTGTACTTCCCTCACCTTGCATGTTGCATGTATTCATGAATGTTAAATGTTCCTATTGAAAATTTGCCCAAGTGGAATTGAAGTTATATAGATTGTAGATTATTAAAAATTGCACTTTTATTGTTGTATAATTAGGCCAGTGTTGTGAGAAACGGACCGTACTAGGCGGTCCGACTGTTTTGACCACTGACCGGACTTGAAAACGGCTCTGATTTGTAGCCTTAACCGAATGAGAGTTGGACCGCTTTGGGCCGAGAAAAGTCCAGTCCGACCGTGTTAAATCGGAATAATCCGTGATTTAAGCCGGACGTTTTACTTAAAATAAAATAAAAACGGAACATTATTCTAATATTTTATATTAAGAAATGTTATTTCAATATAATTATACATAATTATTAATTATATAAAATTTTACACTTATATATAATTATATATTTATTGATAACAATTATTAAAATCACTAGTCTGACTGGACGTTTAACCGTTTAAACTGGTTGAACCTAGTATGGGACTTCTTACAGTTTGACGTGTGGCTCGGATTTCAATATTGGAATGATGGTGTTTGATTTGTTGGATAGAAAATGAAAAAAAGAAGAAGCAATTACTGTCTTTTGACCTGTTTGGTGATTCTTATAAGTCAAGCAAGCAGAAATTGAGGATGTCCCATGACACTTCAGTTTTTTTCTTTCTATCTTTTCCTGGAGAGGAAAAATGTATATACTGACAATGTATAAGTTTTATATAATGTGAGTTAATTATCTATCATTCATTTTTAACCATCATCGATCTCTTCAAAAAAGTAATATAAATCTTTATATTGACACTACATATATATTAGACTAATTTTTTAATGCGGACATGAACCAAAATAATGAAGAAGAAGAAAAACAGACTCAAAAAATGATATATACGCGTGTAAGAGATTTTTACACTATTACTATATCATTCACTTTGTTCTTTCGTGATAGAAAGGGAAATGTTGAGTAAATATCATTCAACTATGACTAAGATATCTCATGTACTCAATTTTTCACCATGTCACATGTAACCAACTTAATAATTCAAATTTCAAAGAAATTTAGCACATTAGATCCCGGAGATTAATCTTTTTAGCATATAGATATCTTTTTATTTTGTCATACAACTGTGATGAAATTTTAGGACTCCAGTTTTATAGGAAATATAAAATTGAGAAAAATGATTTATTTTTAACATTGTAATTTAAATTGAGTTTAAAATCTATACATCGTCAAGTGTAAAGTTTTTTACACTGTTAGCACATCATCCACCATTGATTTGTATTACTTTTGTTTGAGAGTCAATAGTAGTTAGAATGGTGAATTATTTGCTGCAGTATAAAAAACACTAACACTATCAATCTATATATATTAAATTCATTATTAGTATTCAAAACAGATAGAATTAAAGACCATTTTACTATTAACAAATATTATCTAGATGATCACCAACACCAAAATAATCAAATTCAAATAGATGAATGAAGTAGAGGAATTGTTACATATAGAAAATCAATATTTAAAGGGACATAAAAGTGTTGCAACAAGTTATGAAATTGATTTAACCCTCCAATTGATCCTTTGTTTGCTCCTCCAATAATATGAGGAAGTGAACAATTATAAATACAAAATGGTTAATTACGTTTACTAAGAAATAGTTGATTCAATGGTATAAGGTATCACCAAATATTAAGATAAGTTTGTCAAATGTTTGATTCCTGAAAGTGATACTGATTAGAAGAAACAACAATATACCCTTAAAATGATTAGTTTCTTACCTATAAATCGGAGATTACCCTTGGTTATACCAAAAATAAGGTGAGACAATCATTTCTCGTGTGTACATTTGTTGACCCACACTTAATGTCACTCCATGTGTCATGACCTTGTAATTGGTCAGAAAAATACTTAAAAATTAAATTTTAACTTAAATATATATTTTTTCAATCAATCATAAGGTTATGATACATAAAATGATACTAAATATGAAACAACAGATGTGCACACTCATTTCGCTTATGAATTGAGAGATTTACCATTTCAACATTCCTATAACTAGTTATTGTATTTTATTTTATATTATAGTCTACATTACATGTTCAATATTATAAAATAGGTCACGATAGAACCAAATACATAATTGTTCAATATTTAAAGTTGTTAGTGGTTGTAGCATATAGTTAAGAAAATAATTGTAATATTATAACTATGTATATGATTAAACTATAACTCTTCAACAAAACTAGTCATGAAAGTGATATAATTTTATTAAATGACTAAAAATGATATATAATATTATATTTATAAAAAAAAGTAATTCAAGTAATTTTTAAAAACCACTATAACTTTTAATAATTTATTAGTCATTTTACAATTTGAATGTCCATCAAATTACAATAATTACCTCACCCTAAAATACTTACTAATATTTCATCCAATTCTTATTAAAAACAAAAAGTAAATACAATCCAATATGATGTATTCATCAGTACACATATATAAATAATATTCAATTAGAGTTTACCGATTTAAACATTAAACTAATTGAATGAAAAAAATTAATATTTAATTACTCCAATTAATAATTATAAATTAATTAATGAATAACCAAGCAAATGATAAATAATTATTTATAAATCATTTAATAAAAAAACTAATTTCATAGCTAATCAATAATCTACTTCTAGCAAGTTAGTTTTGTGGAACATAAACTCCCATTATTTTAAGTTTTCCAAAAAAATTCCATTTTTAATTTATTAAAAAACTTATGATGAGTTATGGGATAAATTTTAAGCTAGTGTTATGTAAGAGTGATATCATTTACATGAAAAATTACTTATTTATTTTAATTTCTAAAAGCTTAAAGAAAATTCATTCAATATGATATATTATATTAAGAGAATAAATTTGCTACACCCAAATTACACTAGTTTTACTTAATTTCAACTATTCATTTTCTTAAATCAACGAACTAAATTAGTTTGTGAAATATGTAATGAGAGAGAGAAAAATCTTAAATAATTTTTAAGTTTCACTCATTTGGTTTATTAGATTTAAAAAAAAAACACGAATAATCGTGATTGAATAACTAGTGTAACTTAATTTGAATAAAAATATGAAATATAATAAAAATTGTGGGCCATTAGATTTAGGGTTGTTTGGCAAATCTGCATAATCTAATTCCCTTTTTGCAAAATCGAAAATCTCATTACCATTCCAAACCCTAATCTCCGACATCTTCCAAATTCTCTGTTCTTTTTTCGCTTGATCGCGCTACACCGAAATCAACACTCAGCACAATCTTCTTCAACGATTTTCAAATTTTTTCTTACCGGTAATTTTACCATGCCCTTATTAATATGAATTTATTCACGTTCTAATCTCTATGAATTTCACTTTGTATCCTTTATTTCTTTTTATTTATAGTAAATCTAAAGACACGGCACTGGTAAATTTAGTTCCCGGTGTTTTAAATTGCGGTTGCGTTACTTTTCGGGCAATTGTTTTACCGTTGTAGAGAATTTAAAAAGTGCAATATTGCGGCGCGATTGCGGAGTGTAATTTAAAACAATGCTCTCTAATATTTTACAGTGGCACTTTTTAAGATGCAAGTCAAATTAGTCCACTCTATAATTAACTTCTTTGGTACGTTATGAGCATTCATTCCGGGATGAAAGGTACAGTTTTTGGAGCAAAAAATTTAAATTGGCTGGTGCCCTACTTTTCGGGGACTGAATTGGTGATTTACTCCTTTTTTGAATTTGAAGTGTTTGATTATTGTTTTCTACTGAATTTTGGTAGAGATTAATGGAGCAGTATTATTATAGTGATGAACAGAACCTATGCTGGGTTTGGTTTTGGAGTTAACGTTGGAGAAAATGAAATAAAAATATTTTGTTTTGGAATTTTTAAAGCTGGTTTTGAGGGAAAAGGGTGTGATGCATATTGGTTCATTTTCGCTCTGTATAACACAGCGAATTCATGCAGTATATCGTTGCAACTTTTGTTTTGTAATTCAACGTAGAAGCATGTGATCAAGTGGTTTGTCTAAGAGCGTTAATTTTTACTTGTGGGGTTTAGTTGTTGGTTCCGCAGGACAGTGGTTTGTCACTTTAGCTGACTTGTGATGTAAATAATTTTTATTGCGCAGAATGGTTTTGTGTAAAATTTTGGAAGAAGCCTAGCCTATATAACAGTATGGGTAGCAGTGACTTGGATAAATCTCCAAAAGAGAAGGAGCCAAAGGCGCCTCCTCCAGCTATGTCACAGGTCTGCATGGGTTTCATTTATTTTGTCTGTAGTGGCTGTTATGTACTTTCTACATGACACCAGAAATATTTCGTTATTTTCCAGGTGCAGACTGCAAACGGCTCTGGACCGATTAATCCTGACTGGTCTAGCTATCAGGTTTTTAATGAAAAAGTTTTTGTTAGTATATCATATTTTTATTATTAATATTATCTACCTTTGATTTTGATCCCTAACTCCTTCACTTAACAGGCATATTCTCCTTTACCTCCACACGGATTCGTAGCATCAAGTCCCCAAGCTCACCCATATATGTGGGGTGTGCAGGTAATTGTCTCTTGCAGAGTGATCCATAATATTGTTGATAGGATAATGTGGAGTATCTTAACTCAATGTTTGGGTTTTTTTAAGATTTTTAAAGGGACCTGGGTAACTTCTGATGATTTATTAATATCACTTCTGCTACTATTATCGATATTGTTTCCTATTAAATGAAGAAATCTAAGACCTAATGCGACCTGAATCCCTCCATACTTTAGCTGTAGGCTGTAGCCCAACGACAAATATAGATATTTGTTGTTTTTGGCAAGACAAGATACTAATACTATCTTTGTCAAACTGAAGTCAGAAGTTGTTGTTTTTGGCAAGACAAGATACTAATACTATCTTGCATGCTGTCTCTGTGGCCTGTCAAAAATCACTTTCTCTGCTTAGCCATTCAAATTCTGTTTTTCTAGTTTATGGATTATGTCTTGATTGGAGGTGTTGTTTCTTCCCTCTTCTGATGCAACCACATTATTTTCTTCTTCTAAGTTGTGGTTGCTGTTGCATGTGGGTTATGTAGTGTGGGGTTTTGTCTACCACTCAGTGTCTGTTGCTCTCTTCCTTCCATGTCTGTTCTTTATTCTGTATTTTGAGATTCCCGATGGTCAAAGACTCTGCAAACCATCTCGTTTGCTTGGATATGTGCCAAGAGGAAGCTAAGAGCTACATTCTAAGGGCATCACGAATATTTGCGATACAGGGGAGTACTAGTTGCCAAAATTTTCTGTTGACATCACTTAGTGTTCTTTGTTTTTAGTTTTATGGGTTTGTTACTTGTAACAAACTGAAAGGCTTAGTAAGCTTTTGTTTGATGAGTGTTATAAGATATCAGGGTTATTAGTTTCTTAGTTTCATTATTGGGCTCCAACTTGTACTAGTAGCATACAGTATTATATATCCTTACTAATTTAAGTAGAATCTTTGGTTATTATATCACATCACACATATCAGTTATATATTTAATTTTTTAGTTAAAATTATTCACATGGTGTCAGAGCCTCTGCAAACATGTAGTCTAGACTTTGATCCTCGCCACATAACAGCCCCATTGTTTTAGTACAAGTTGACTTTCAGCATAGGGTATGGTTGGATCACATGTTGTCCAGGCTTCAAGCCCAAAAGGCTTTTGCGTGAGGGAGTGATTCAATATAAAAAACCATTTGTGAAGAAAATCAATCTGAATTCTAAAGGTTGGCTAGTTAGTTGGGAATTAAATTTTTTGTTGAGAGTCAAGACTGTGCTTCATTGAAGTTATGAACCTCTGATTTTAAAGACTGGCTAATTATATCCATCAGAAAAGTTATTAGCACATTTCTGAGATCTGGCAGACTTAAAATTTTCAAGCTATGAACTAAGTGAAAATTTAAAGCCATGTCACTTTCTAATTGGATATAGTACCAATGATACATAGCTTATCAATGTAAACAATCTTGGGCAAGATTAATATTGTTGCTGCATATTAACAAGCAACAATAGCCATTGATGAGAGTACAGCAAGGGGGTGAAATATGTATTTGTTTACAACTGTTCCTTGATGTTTGGGGAAGGTTCTCATTAACTTTTGGGAAGACATTTAGAATGATAATTAGTTAGTTAACTTAGTTTTATCACATCAGAAAACTTCAGGATTATATCCAAAACGTGAGTGGATCCAAAACTATAATATTTTATGTTTTTATCCTTTATTGTTGGATGAGACCCACTTTGCCTGTCATTTTTTTAATTGTGTACTATCCCTGAAGCTTGTGTATACCTCATTACACTAATATTACTGAATATCTAGTTTTAGTTCCCCCTAATGCTTTCCATTGGTTGATTGGTGAGCTTTTCACTTGCAGCATATTATGCCTCCCTATGGTACCCCACCACATCCATATGTTGCAATGTATCCCCATGGTGGCGTGTATGGTCATCCATCCATTCCTCCGGTATTCTTCCGTAGATTATGCTTTCTTGAAGGTATCATATTGTAATTAATCATCAAAATCTCCAACTTATTAACCGATATTTGTATGTTTCCATGAATTTATATAGGGATCTTATCCTTTTAGCCCTTTCACCATGCAGTCTCCGAATGGTACTGCTGATACTTCAGTGAGTGTTTTTAGCCATCTTTACTTCTCTGCTTTGTCACTCTTCCCTCAGTTCTTTTTTTTCCCCTTTTTCTGTTTGTCTGTCTATCTGTTTCTTGTCACGGGCTTATTCTTATCCCAGTAAGGAAAAAGTGACCTATGAGTTTACATGCAGGGAAATACTGCTGTCAGCGTGGAAGCTAATGATAAGCTTCCTGAAGTGAAGAACAAATTACCAATCAAAAGATCAAAAGGAAGTTTGGGTAGTTTGAATATGATTACTGGAAAAAACAATGAACCTTGTAAAACACCAGGAACATCTGCAAATGGAATTAATTCCAAAAGGTAAGAGGCAATATGTTGATCAATCTAGTTGTTGAATTATGCCTTATCTTGCTTTTAGCGTAGTCTATTAATCCCCACCCAAATGTCCTTCCAAATTTTGTTTCATACATTTAATCTTCATATAGGCTGTGGACCTTCTTTTGATCTTTTCAGTCATTCCAGATCATAGAAATGAACCTAGAAAATTGGTTGACTTTCAGGTTTTCAATACAGCTTCAAAATTTTCTTATTGAACTTTTTATATGTTTAACTGTTAGGTAATTAGAGGAGCATTTAATATATAACTTCTAAAGCCTGAAAACCCTAGTTACTTCATTGAATTGTTATTTATTCAATATTGGGTTTTGCTGCGCTGTCTACTATAGGAAATATATCAGTAGGGCTTTAGGGTTGACAATTGGTGTTTTATCACGTTATCCGAGTCTTTTCAGTGGAATGGCTTGTCATTTGCTATTGCGTTCTGGCTACTTAATACCTATGTTGATATGAAAACTTGGATTTGCAGTTGTGGGAGTGCAAGTGAAGGTACTAGTGAAGGAAGTGACGAAAATTCTCAATGTGTAAGTTCTGTGCCACTTTCTACTACATAGCCAATATGTATTATGCAAACAAAATAAGTTAAGAAAACCTTTTGTTCTTATTTAGGAAAATGTCTTAGGAGTGACATAAAGATAACGACTACGCGAGTGGTGTAACTCTTTATAGACTACTAAAATATAATTCTGCATAATTTTGTAATTCTATCAGCACTAATTAGGCAAAATATAAGCTATTGTTTGGCTTGCATGGGACAATAAAGCCTGATAGTATAAGACCTAACCAGTTTGGATGAGCATTTAGATCGGTTAAACATTTGAACCACTACGAATCAGTTTGGCTCGGCTATTTTTGATGAAAACGAGTGACCCTCCGATTTAAGTAAACTGGCCGAGTCATGCAATTTATTTATATTAAAAAAAAGGAACCGTCATTTACAGCTTTTAGAAGAAAGGGGCATGTGTAGGAGACTAATGAGGAGAGTTAGTTACTGAAATGGAAGGGAGAGAGAAGGGTAGGATTCAGCAAATAGACATAGAGAAGG
>NC_032025.1:20413975-20426598 GCF_001865875.1 Lupinus angustifolius
AGACCAGAATTTTGGAGTGAATTTCGGCCATTGTGGCTAGGGATCTCGGTTATGGGAGTTGAGAGATATTTTCTTTCTTGTATTTCCTTCTAGTTTCCAGAGTTATCTCCACTGTTTCTGTGGAAACTCCTCCATTTTCATAAATAAAATAAGTATTCAGGTGTTTGTTGTGCATCTAGCTCTATCAATGTTAGATTGGCTTCATATATTAATAGGTTTTGAAATTCGTTGTGATTACTGATTGCAATTTTACAGACGAATAGGTATATGAATTGATATATGTTCCAATGTTTTAAGTATCATATTTCATTACGGCAGAGCTGGTTTATTGTATAGGTTGTTTGGTTTTGCAACTTATTTTGAAGGAATTATGTTTTTTAGCTCTTTCAGAAAGATTTTGATTAAAGTTATCTTGAATATAAAAATTGACGATCCATACACACTAAAGCCATTGGTGTTTATATATATTCACATAGTTTCATCATATTGAACTGAAATGATGTGGATCTGCCTTGTATAAAAGAACTCTGAGAAAATTTAGATTGATCTTCACTAAAGACATTTACTGTATCTTGATATAGAGGTGGCATTCTATACGGTTCACATCGTGATGTACATGATAAGTCATTTATTTTTTGTTTTGTGCTCTTCAACTGCCTGGTAGTTACCCTTGGTATTTATTTCAATGGGTTTTGTAGGACTCTCAATTGAAATCTGGGGAGAGGCATGATTCTTTTGAAGGTCAGACATGGTTATATTCAGAAATATTTTCTACATAAAGTATGCGTCATGTTTGTACCCAAAAAAGTACGTGTCTTACAGCTGAAAAACATCTTTTACTTTTTCTGTATTACAGATGAACCATCTCAAAATGGTAGTTCAGTGCATGCTCATAACCAAACTATGTCTATTGTGCCTACCTCTGCTGATGGTGCTCATGGGGCAGTTCCTGGTCCTACAACTAATTTAAATATAGGAATGGATTATTGGGGTACACCAATTTCATCCACTATTCCTGCGCTGCATGGAAAGGTTCCTTCTACAGCAGTTTCTGGAGGGATGGTTGCTGCTGGGTCACGGGATAGTGTCCACTCACAACCTTGGCTACAGGTTAACTTTGTCAACAGGTTATTTTCTTTTTTTGTTAGTATTTTCTCAAAACCTCTTCCTTAAATCTTTATCTTCTGTTCTTAACTTTTAGGATGATAGAGAGCTGAAAAGACAAAAGCGGAAGCAGTCTAACAGGGAATCTGCTCGCAGATCCAGGTTGCGCAAGCAGGTGACAGTATAATCTTTTCCTGCTTATGATTCCATGTCACATCGTTGTCATATTTCAAATTCCTGTTTATGTTTGCCATTCTCAGGCCGAATGTGATGAACTAGCTCAGCGTGCTGAGGCTTTGAAAGAAGAAAATGCTTCTCTCCGTTCAGAATTGAGCCGGATCAGCATGGAGTATGAACAACTAATCTCTGAGAATACAGCCCTCAAGGTGATTTTGAAATCTGGACATGCTTTCATATTTTTATTTATTTATATTTTCTCAGTCTATTCTGCTACATGGAATAGTGCCCAGACCAAATAGTACCAGACAATAAGTCCATAACAACTGATTTACACACATTTGAACCCTGATTCAAAGAAGAAAAAAGAAAAGAAAAGAAAAATAAAGAATAAGGCCTAGATGTGCTACTTGAGAGTGTGTGACATTCCGAATTCTGTTTTTAATATCCTCAATGATTCATTCAAAGACTCACATGCTATATGGTTATGATATAATGGTTTTTCAGGAGCAACTTGGAGAAGCACCGGAAAACGAGAATCTTAGGTCCAGCCGTGATGATCAGCCTGTGGGTAATGAGTAATGGAACTCAATAGAGGGTACAGACGGAGGCTCCTCGGGATCTAACCTCCTGCTCCATGCTGCATTACAGGAAGATAACCTAACCAAACAAAAGGTCAAATTCTTGTTTGTATTATGAAGATGATCATTTATAGTATTACAGTCTATTAGAAAGAGATACTACTATTGCTAATAATTATACTTCCAAGTATTTAATAAACTTCAAGTAAATTCAATTAGTTTTTGGTAGAGAGATAATCATAACTACAAGCAAACTATTAGGACAAATAGCATAATTATATGACTAGGAAGCCACCTTCTATGAAGGATTCTTCTGAAATCATATAACATGAGTGTCTAAACTGAAGCTTTAATCCTGTCATAGATGGTTACATTGTGCTAATCTCTTAAAGAAGGAAAACCATAAAAAGTCTAATAGCTAAATCTATTTTTGCTAGCTGGAATGTTGCTTTTGGTTAAAACATGATTTATGATAGATCATTATGATGTTGTTCGATCCATGTAATCGACCTCACCTAGCAGAACATTGCTTTTGGCTCTTTTCTTTCCAGAGAGAAAATTCGAGCATTTATCTCCCTCCACGTGTATTCAGAAACAATGGAGCAACCCCAAGCAACATGTTAAAGCTCTTCCCTTCTTTTCAAACTAAAACATAGCCAATCCCTTCATGAATACCATCTATACTTCCAATTGGCAATGCCAAGCCAAGAGCAGAGTTGAGTGAGAAACTCCATGGACCAAGGACAGCAAAGAACAAATGAGTAGATTCCATAGCATTTTTAGGATCATTAACTGGAAAATTATTCATCATTAACAATATGTCCCTAGTGAGTAAATTCTTCTGAAGGGTCAACCAAAAAATAAATCTATGCTCTGGGACACTGCTTTTGCTCCAAGTTTTCCATGAGAATCTGTCATTTGCTTCATCACCACTAAGCCACTTGTATCCATCCCTTATGTTATAGATTCCTGATATATTCGTCTTCCAATTTTCTTCTCAATAATTCTCCCAGAGAAACTCTCCACATTTCATCTCAATTTTCTTGAGCAACTTTTAGGAATCAGGAATATCTTTGCCCAATATACATGTAAAGACATGAGCATCTTCCCATGTAGGATAAATGTCTAGTTTTCTATGCATTCATTCTACTAGTAACCTTCTGTACCAAAGCATCACAATCACTATTTGACCATCTATGGGGAGAAATTGGCACTCCTAAGTATTTCATAGGAAAACTTGCACATTGCAAACCAGTTTCATGTAAAATGCTTGTTCTGACCTCTTTTTAAGCCAAGTTTTGTTGAGAAGTTCAGAATTGCATTCATGACAAATTGCACTGATTTAATCTGATCTTTGCAAAAAAATGTTCTAACAATCAGCAATGAGACCTTAACCTGATTATCCATGCTTTGCTATCTTCAACTTTCTAGTTAGCATGTCCATTACCAAAGCAAAAATCAAGGGTGATAGGAAATCACTGTCTCAGACAAATAGAGAAGCTATGACTCCTGATGCAAGCCATAACCCATTGAGAGGTTTTGTTAGGGGATTTCAGATCTTCCAACATTGTCTCAACAAAATTCTAATCTACCATGTCATATGCTTTTTTATGTCTATTTTCATCAAAAACATCCTGGGAAAACCTGTTTTCCATTATACAATCTTATAGAGTGATAAGAACATTATGCATTATTTATCTACAAATGCTTATGATCAACCTTCTGAATTTGCTTGGACCATCTTTGCTTGGTGTTTTGTTTGAAACTCTCCCTTTCACATTTGAGGGTGTTTGACACTACCCTCTTGGTTGGTTTTGGACTATACTGAAGCTGTATGACATTAGTTTCATTCTGAGGATCTTGGACTTCATTATTTTCTTCTTCTTTATGCAACTTTTTTGTAGTATGCCCATAGGGTATGTCTGTGAATTGAGTTTTGGATGGAAAGAAAGAGAAACTATCTTATCAGTGTATTGCAAGACTCTTCAGTCTTACATTACCATTCTTTTCCAGTTCTCCTATAAAACTCAACTCGTAAACGGACGCTAAAGAACACATTTCTCATACTATAGGTTTCTAGTATTAAAATATTATTCTGATTAATTGCCATTCCAAGTTCTTTTTGAAGGAAAAAAACATTTCATTTGACATGCATTTATCCACTTCTATCAAGATCCTACCAAATTGTATTCTACACTTTTTGCCGAGTCAATTGATCAGCCTAGGAACACATATCAATATTGTAATATTATTTTCTATGCAATTTTAACTTATCAAGTGTTATCTGAATGAAAACTTAATTTTTATATTAGTAGAGGAATATACCTACACCAATGTAATCATTTTTTTTTTCATTTACACTCAATTTAAGTTATTAATTTTATTTTCATAAAACGTTGATTATTGTTTTCACATCAATAATAATTTATACTAGAGACAATGAACCGTAGCAACTTGGTATTCGTTTGAAATTCAATTCGTTATTTAGTTCGATAAACTTAATTCATGAACCAAATGAGCCAAACTTGAGTTAGAAATTGAGCTCGTTAAATAAACGAACCAAACTTGAGTTGGATACAGTTTAACTCGTTGAGTTCGTGAGCTAATTTGATATATATATATATAAACTAATTTTTATGCCTATTATAACTTGTGCATTATTTTTTATATTTATTGTTATTATATATCTAAACATGATTATATTTATATGTATAAAACTTTTTGTAGTATTTTTTAGATATTAATTAACTATTTAAGTTGTCCAAATGAACCAATCAAATTGAGTCGAACAATTCGTGAACTATAATCAAACCTAACTCGGTCTAAAAAAATAACTTGTATCAAACTCAAGTCAAGTTTCGAGCCGAACCAATCCTTATCGAACTGAACTCTGGTTCAACTCGGTTCAGCTTGTTTTTAGCCTTAGTTTATACCATTCACTTACATAAGATCAAGGATAAATAAAAAATAATATATACCAATTTCCTCTTTATTAAGTTTGATTAAAAAAAAAACCGCACTAATGGAAGAGAATCAAAAGTTAATATTTGTCATTATGAAATAGATAACAATGATATGTAACACGATTCTTCACTCAATTGGAATATAAATAAAGCATTCTGATTTCAATAATTATTCAAACAACAGTGACATAAAGGAATTGCAATCTGCATGAATTACAGAAAATGGAATTGCAATGTTTCTTAAAAATCCAATAAAATGGTTTTCAAATATTATTTTCACATGTAATTAACTTCTTTAAGATCAAATCTCACTATTCTTTTAACAAATGGGATGTGTGTTAGTAATTGCATCAACTTCTCTTCATGTAAATTACTTTTTATGTTAGTTAATATCTGATAGAGTATAATATTGATGCACTGACAATGTAAAAAATTATGTACAATCAGTGCATCATCTACTCTTCATTTGAATTACTTTTTGTGAAAAGTCAAACATAATTGAAAATGAATGGTAGATAATTGAGTGACAGTATAAAAACTCTTACACTCTCAGTATATATATCTTTTTCTCCGTCTGCTAATGCATTATATATCACCCAAAAAATATTTGGTATGTGAGTTAAAGATGTAAATGAGTATATAACAATTTTAATATTTACATTGCGTAGGGGTTATCTTTCAAGGAACAATATTTTTGTGGTTTTGTCTTGTTATCTTTCTTTAGACCCATCTCGGCATTAAGTGTGTCTTATTCTCTGTCTCCAACTAATCATACAATCTCATATAAATAAAAACAAAACGTAATATTTTTATATTAATCGTTAAAATCTAATTGTTTTGGGATAGAGCCTGATGCTTAAATTAAATTTTTCCTATATTTATCGTAACTTCTTTTATTATAATTAATGTGTTTTTCTTTCTTTTTTTTAAATGATGAGAGAAAGCGTGACAAAACTTTTATTCTTGACTATTTATTTGGGATTTCCTAGTTGTTCACTTTCAATGCCAATAAAGGCCTTTCATTTAGCCTATGAACTAGGATATTTACTATGCACATTTTTTTGAATTTATTGTAAATATTGTTTCTATAGTGATACTCTTTTTCCCAATTTATATAGCTTCATATAGAAAATGTTAAAGGTAAATCGTGATAAAATAAATAAAAGAACACTACAATATAGAGCTTTCAATAATCTTGGGTCATAAGGGGAAAGGAGAAGTGTATTGTAGAATTTTATTATCTTGGGAGTCAAGTTTTATATAACTATATGATAAATCTTTATATTATGGTATGGAAAAATCATGAACAAATATGAATATTAGATAAGGAAATTAATGCCTTGATTGTAATATATTATGAGTGTAATATCTAAAGGTGTAAAGATATATATAATTACTGCATTATCTATCATTTATTCAGATTATTGTATTTGAAGAGTCAATAATGATTGAAAATAAACTGTAAAGGATAAGAGATTGAATTGTGATATAATTTTTTTTTCGAAGTTTATGTAGTTATCAAACTATAATCCAAAAAAAATTAGTATGGTTCAAGATTGTTATCCAAACTCAATAGGTTTACCAACACGGTATTGATCTAGCGGTTAAGCAACGTAAGGTTCTGCTAGATCTTCGGGATAACAAAAAATGTCATGTGTTTGATTTCTAAGAATGACACTTACTGTGAGAGAAAACCACGTCCCCTGAAAAAGACTAGTTCCTTACTCAATACGATTTCCGATATTAGTAACATTCACCTTAACAACATTTTCCCTCTGCCCAAAAACATAAGTTTGAACATGTGCAGGGTTCAGTATGACTTTATCACTTCCATTTTTTCCAAGTATTTATATATCCTATAGTTAAGTATTCATTTTCTGCATTGAATTTTATATTTAGAGTGTATTATAAATCATGTTTATCTTGTTTTGTGAAGGGAAAATAACATTGTATCCTTATATACAATAAATGATTATACTTTTTCATTGAACCAAATAACAAACAAATTCATACAGTTTGAAGCCAATACACAATCTCTTGAGGTTACATTTACTTGGTTGGGTGAGTTTTTCTCTTTGTAAAGAACATAACAACCTTTGAAGGAAACAATGATTTCTTCTTCTTCTTGTTGCTCTTTGTATCCGGGGCTGATCCGGTTTCACCATCATTCGGAGGAGTTTTGTCCTTTGAGCTTAATAAATCATGTACCGGATCAGTCGATGTTGCTGCTGCAATAGTAGTCATGTCATTTCTTTGTTGCTCTTGTTCGGTTTTCCATGTTCTTAACTCATCTTCTACAGCTAACTTCCCTTGTCTCGCCTTCTCGGCTGCAATGTTCAACGATTCCCTTCTCACGGCCAACTCTTCATTCAGTTCCTCCAACCTCTCCAAGCTTCTTAGCTCAGACTCCTTAGCCATCTCAATTTGAGAATTAGCAGCCGCAACCCTCGCTTTAGCTTGCTCCTCGGCCTTATAGCTTCGCTTACTGAGCTCGTGATACTCGTCCAGTGTGATTGTCACCACATTGGAATAGTCCATGTCATTGTTGCTTCTACTTGATTCGCTCTTCTCCAATGCGGAAATCGATTCTTTCGCCAACCTTTTAGAAACATTGCTAGCTTCTATCTCCATCTGTGTTGCTACTAATCTGGTTTCCAATGTACTTGCTCTGGCCTTGGCTTGCTCAGCTTCTTCTTGTGCTTCAACAAGCTCTTGCTGAGCAGCCTGAGCAAGTGATTTGGCCTCATCAGCATCTTGTGCCGCTTGCTGAAGTTTCTTCGGCAATTCAATCATCATATCTCTTGCTTCTTCCTCTTTCATCTTGAGGCACGCTATTGCAGACCGAGTCTTCTCTAGTTCTTCTCGAAGAGTTAAAACTGCAGCAGAAGCTGTTTCCTCACTTTGCTTGAGGTCAATGAGCAATGACTTCTCTAGTTCTAGTTTCGATTTTAGTGACTCGGAAGCTTCCCTCAAGCTGTTAACCTCAGCATTTGCTTTCTCTATGTTCAGTTTTAATTCCTCGAGCTCCTTTTTACGTTCTTCTTCGATGCCTTCCTCTTTTATTTTAGATTCCATATATGCAGCTAATTCAGCTTTCAAATCAAGCAGTAAAGAGGAAGATGCATCCAATTTAGATTTGAGAACCATTGCTGAGGAAACTTGTTGGTTGAGTCTTTGAAACTCCTCTTCTGCTTGTTCAAATTCTACCTTTAAGTTGCGAGTTTCTTCATCCACGACTCGTAATCTTTGTTCTTCTGCATCCAATTGCGCTGCTCGTGTCGATTCCAATGACTCCTTTGTTGCAATCAACTCAGCAGCCAAATCTTCCAGTTCCTTTTCAACTTCCTCGGATTCAGCGACAGCCTCTTCTGACTTTTTCACAGCTATATCCCTTTCACTGACCATAGAAGCATACTCCTTATTCAATGAGTCTAGCTCCCTTCGGATAATTTCCAAATCCGAGACCGCGGCAGCATGTCTTGCTTTCTCAGTCTCAACTTGTATATTGGCTTCAATACTAGCTTCATTGACAATATCCTGCTCCATCTCTTCGATTTTGAGACTCGCAATTTCGACCTCTTGTTTTGCCTCACCCTCTTCTCTTTCTACCTTTTCTAATTTAACTTTGAGTTCTTCAATGAGTTTCTTAATGCTTTCCAATTCCTCTGTGTTATCTGGTTTTCCAAAATCTTGTCCTTCAAGCTTGCTTCTCTGATGAGCCAGTAAACATAAACAATTAAACAAAACCAATGGTCAAATGCATGCAATACCAACCGAAAACACCAACAAGGCATTCGGCTAGTAGTCTAAAACCCCACTAAATCCCCAGATAGACCAAAAGGTCAGATGTTCGATTCCTGAGATTGATACTTGTTGGGAAGGGAAGCCACGCACCCCGAAAGAGAATAGTTTCTTACCCACTGTTTTAAATTGCGGCCGCGATTGTGATAACGGTTGCGGTTACTGCAATTGCGGCTGTTGCGATGCAGATTGCGGCCGTTGCAGTGTGAATTATTTTGTGATTAAAAAACTATTTTTTGAATTCGATACGGCCTGATATGGTCCAAATGTGGTCCGACGTGATTGCATTGCAGCCCGATGCGGCCGCATCACTGTAATTCGGAATCACACTACAATTGTGATGTGATGCGGCAGTCACCGCAACCGCAATATTACGGCCCAATTTAAATCACCGTTCTTACCCATAAGATAAGAGGATACTTTTGGTTATACAAAAAAATACCCGAAAACAAAACTGTAAGCATCAAGAAAATCCAAGCAATATACCTCCAAACTCTGGGTTTGAAGCCCTCTCCAACCAAGTTTTCCTCCAAACTTAGACACTGCATCTTTGACAGATTCAATAGGTGCTGCTGTATCAATGATATGCTTTGAAGGATTGTTAGAACCATCATTTCCTGGAGAATCACTACCCTGATTATAGGAATTAATAAATATTAGTACAATCTTCTGATTTGTTCTTGTTCTTAGAGTATTAGATTACACTTTTTCACATTGAATTGAGAAATTACCTTGGGAGATTCTACAATTTGTTCCATGGAGGGGTTTGAAACTTGCACCACTTCAATATTTGCCAAATATCTGAAAGTTCAAAGGATTAGAAAACAAATAAGCAAAATGTTGTAAATTTTAATAGCATTATGATTAGCAAGTGAGAGGTTCAGGAGTTCAGCACAACGCTAAGGTTGTTGCTTAGTGATCATAAGATCATTGATTCAAATCTCGGAAACAATCTCTCCATTTGCAGAGCTAAGGCCGTGTATATCTACCATACTCATACCCCACAAAATAGGAGTCTTGTGCACTGAGTCGCCTTTATCGATGCATGTGAAAATAGAACTTTTTGTGGCAGAATATTTTCATACCTTTAACCAGATACATACCTAAATCTAAATATCATAAGAATGATATTTTGAAAGTTGGGTTTTGGAGTGAAAATAAAGGGAAATGAAAGCTTTAGAATCATATCACGAGAAATGGAAATACTTTAGAGTTATCTCGTGTAAGTATATTTCATATCTCTGAAACATTTCATTTATTTTTATTCCCTTCTAAAACCCAACTCGTAAATGCACCCTTAAGATTGGTATAAAATTCTCACTTCATTGGATTTCTCCTACCATTTTGGATATATTTTACCATTATTTAATTACTATCATGCCCTTTTCCTATAACATCTAGAACATAAATTTTAATCTAATGATTGTTCATCAAGAAACCCATCTAAATCCTAAACCAACCCATTGAAGAAAAAATCCAAATTTTGAAAAGACAAATATAATGAGAGACATAATAAAATGAAAGACAATAAGAATAAGAATAAGAAGGAGAAATAGAACCTAGATTAGAATTGAAGAAGCAATGAAGCAATGAAAATTGAAGAGTGAAAGAGAATAAATAAAGAAAGAAGAAGAAGAAGAAAAGACAATATATTAATGATGAAAAGGTTGTTGTATAAGAAGGGAACAACTCATGACATTTTATGACCACAACTTTCTTCTATGTCCAACTCATTAACTATTAACTACTAACAGAATGTTATTCAAACACGTTTTCATTAACTTATGTCATATAGTTACACAAAAAAACTAATTTTAGTCAAAAGGGTATTCAAGTTATTCAGGCCCGATGTCCATGGCCTTTCAAGCTTATCAGAAGGAAATTTCGTAAAATTATTTCGTATGTTACGACAATCAATAAATCTCAAGGACAATCATTAGAAAGTATGAGCTTATATCTACCTAGACTGGTGTTCGGTCATGGTTAATTATACGTTGCTATTTCAGGAGTTTAAAGCAAGAAATGATTAAAGATATTTATACATAATAAGGATAGTCGACTATTAAAGTCAACAACAAATGTGATTTACAAAGAAGTGTTCCAAAATCTCTTACATGTATTATACAACTTATATTACAATGAATTCTAAACTTTTCTTAATACTAATTTATTTTTTATTTAATACAACTGGTTCTATGTCATGTTATTCCGCCACAACTCTGATTCATCATTCAAATAAATATACACTATCTTTTATAAGCTAATCATCAATATTTTTATTTACAAATTATTTGACATTAATTCATATAAAATATATTATCACTCGTGCAAATATACTAGAATACGCCACCAGTTGTGATTTAGTTTCAATAGGTTACAAACTCAAACCCTACTGAAAATTTTTAATCACCTAAATTCACAAAACTGACTAAGAAAGTTTAACATCAAGGAACATACTATAATAAAATACTTTCTATGGTTAACGAGTAAACTCAAATTTTATATAACTCAAAGCTCAAATGATAATTATTGTTTTATATATAATAAGATATGAGATGTAAATTGATTTTAGTTATAATATATTCATGTACATGTTAATATAAAGATATTAATATTATAGTGTAAATTTTTTTACATTCTCATCACATCATTTCTCATTCATATGTTAACTATAATTAACTCTCATAATTTATTTGTGAGTTAATTTCTTTTGGAATAAATGAAAAGAAATAGAAGAGTTAGGATTACAATTTCTTATACCAACCATTTAAATAATTGAAGGAAAGTGCAAGTGAACCAGCAAAAGAGAAGAAAGTGCAAATGCAAGGAAAGTTTATTTTTTACAACAAAAAAAAAACTTAAATAATCATCACCAACACATTAATTAACCATATATCTTATCTTAAATCAAACATTATAATAAACATAAAAAATTATCATGTAATATTAACTGGCAACCACGAAGTACCTACCTAAACACTAGTTATAATAAAGTGTAAATATTGGAATAATATTTATCACCTTTGTTTTCTTTTACTTTTTCTGTCTTTTTCTAAAACAATGCAAAGCATATTAGGAAAAGTTATTCTATTTCACTGATGTAATCTCATTTAAGCTAACAATTAGTAATCGGAAAAAAAATTGCTATTACTATTAAATTATGTCCCTTTCATAAAATATAAAAAAAATACAGTATAATGTTCCTGGGAAGATCAAATTTATATCTTTAATTTAGACAACATGTAATTTTTTCCTTTTGTTATATAAAAAGTATACAATAGGGTGGTTTCAGTATTGTGAGAATCGGACCGGACGGTCTGACCGCTGACCGGACTTGAAAATGGTTCTGTATTGCAGTCTTAACCGAATAAGAATTGGACCGCTTTGAACCTGAGAAATTCTGGTCCGACCGTGTTAAACCTGTTAAACCAAATTAACACGGGAAGTTAACCAGACGGTTCACTTAAAAAATGAAACATTGCTCTAATATTTTGTTTTACTACCATCTAAGAAAAGATGAATATGTTACTACTTCAATATAATTATACATAATTATTAATTATATAAAGTTTTACATTTATATATAACTATATATTTATAGATAAAAATTATTAATTATGTATGGATCACCCTGTTAGACCGGACGATTTAATCGTTTAAACTAGTTAAACCAAATACGAGACCTTTATCGATTTGATGTTCGGCTCAGGTTTAAGAAAGATTGGGTAGTTTTAAAGGCATTTCCTTTTTAAGTTCAAAATTTATGAAAATTAAGACCAGTAACATTTACTGACAACAAAACTTCTCTCTCACACACACGTATATATAGTTTGTGTGCATGTATTAAGTTAAAACATTTTTTTGTCAATATCTATGAAATCGTTTTTTGAATGAGTTTGCATAGGTTCTGGAACCTATGCAAACTCATTCAAAAAATGATTCATTATTTAGTTTTATAAACTTAGTTTTTAAATCAAATGAGTAGAATTTGAGTTAG
>NC_032025.1:20426698-20439722 GCF_001865875.1 Lupinus angustifolius
ATATATATATATATATATATATATATTATGCATAATTAGAAGCATTAAATTCAATGTAAAAATAATTCATACATCATTCTTCATTCCTAGATCAATTATTAATAAAGAAAAATTATTTAGATTCGATTCCAAATTTAACTTCAGTTAAACTTGGATTCAAGATCAAGAAACTAGAAATTAAGAGGAATAAAGCATTAAGCAAAGAATAAACTTTCCAAAATCAAACAACAAAATATATTTTCGAATTGGTAGAGAATATTTACTTTTATATTAATGAAGAAATAATGTTTTGATCTAATTATGAATGACAATAGGTATCCGAATTGTAGTTATCCGCCAATAATATTCGCAACGGGTTATGCCTGGGTCCATGTTTTTGAACTCATAGGTAGTTGAGATCGAAGATTTTGAAACTCACTGTTGAGCGGATCCATATCAGGGTAACGAGGTACTCAGAGTCACAATTCCTATATATATACACAATAATAATTAAACATATTTTCCGACATAATTGTGATGTTATATTCTTAATCACCAATGTTATATTTGTTAATATGCAATTATGAAGTAATGTTATACTGATGAAGGGATGATAGAGTGTTAGACGATCAATATATTTTATTGTCTTATTTTAAATTATGTATTTTGGTAAAAAAATAAATTTAAGTGACAATTTAAAGTTGTTTACATGTACTTTGATTATGTTTTATGATTATTATTTTTCTTTTGATTGTGTAAAATAACACACATGACTATATGAAACATATCCACAAATATATAATTCGTTTTCATGTTTTTAAATATTTTTCTGAATTTATGGGTACTCACGGATATGCTAGGTACCCAAGGACATGTGGGTACATACCAATGGGTACCTGCATGGGTTCGAGGTGGGTTTCGGTCCTAAAATGGTAGAATGGTGCGGGTCTAAGTAGTACATTACCCGGACTCATCCAAACTTATTGTCATCCATAGATCTAATGACCTGAACCAATCAAACAAATTATTTGAACTAATTAGTTCGTGGGAGTATATCTTTCGTCTTACAATTTATGTCACTTCATGTACCATCAATTCTTATTGATTAGAAAAATATTTAATAATTAAATTTTTAACTTAAATATTTTTTAACCAATCACAACTAAGGACACATGGAGTGACACAACAAATTGTAGGATAACAGATATGCTCACACAGTTCACAAGCTCTTGATGAACCAACCCAACAATTCGCGAACTTTAGTCAAGTCAAATTTAAGTTAGAAACATAGCTCATTTCGAACTTAAGTCGAATTTCGAGCCAAACAAATCCTTTTCAAATTAAGATATAACTCGGTCTGTCCGACTCATTTCCAACCCCAAGTTCCTCTTTAACATGGCCATACATATAATATTAGCTTTTTACTTATTGGTTGTTTCCACATAAATCGAAAAGATCCAAAAATAGAGCAGATAATGAGGTTGGGGGAAAAGCCCAACATATAAACTTGGCAAGAAGAGACCCAAAGGCTTTGTTGACAAACCATCATCACTTCATGAAAAAGTCAATCTACAATCCCTCTGAATAGGGACGTCATACACAAAATTCTTATCAATCTTGTATTTTTGTTATTATATAAATGCAATAAGGTATAGTTAATAATTTAAATTTGTTTATTTTAGAATCTATATCATTATAAGGTATAAAGTAAAGGCATGTAATAAACCATGAATTATACTATCTAATTATCATAAAATCCCCTCAACCCTTTTTTCGATAAAAAACTATTATTTTTCGGGGTATATAGCTAATCGAACTCATAACCTTTTGGTTATCTCAGGATCTAGAAAAATTTTATATCACTAAACCAACATTTGTTGTCACTACCAATTTGTTTATTACACCTACTTACTTATGGTGTGAAATATTCTAAAATAAACAACGGAGCACACTTTAATTAAATATACAAATTATATATCATATTTTATATAATAATTTATAGTTCTCACCAAATAAAAATAATTTGTCAATTTTATATTTTTGTTATATAAATCTAATAGTTGTATTTAATAATTTAAACTTATTTTGTAATCCAATGTAAAAAATCATAAAATATACTATCTAATTACTATAATTTTTTAGTTTTGAGATCAACTAGTTAGATACATGCTATACCTAAATTATATTAATTAGACAAATAATGCTATCATTTCTAAATTTTTCATAGTTTTATTGGCACAGTATAAATTTATTACCAAGGTGTTTTCAGGAGTAATGAACTAATGAACTAATTTTTTTCAAGATTTATGAAGTCTTGTACCACCAGACCAATACTTTTTTAATATTATATTATTTAGTTTGATATTTGAAATGATTATGAAAATGAAAAAATGTAGTAAATGTTTGATTGTAAAAAAGGAGAAAGATATGCTGTCCTAAACCCTGTCCCAGACGAATCATATTATGTCATGTCAATTAAAAAAATATTAAATATTCATAATTTTATCAATTTTACTTCATTGTAATTGGTCATGGACGTAGTTGAGGATAACAAATCCCCATCAGCAAAAGAAAAAGTGCAATTGACACATACCTCAATAAGCCTTTTTTATTATTGTAGAATAATAACAATAAGTGTTTATAACTGAAACAAAAAAAGAGTAGAAAAAGAAAGCGTGTGATTGTGTGTGTGAAACAGGTTTTGTACTTGAGTTTCACACTTTGAGTCATCGTACTTAGATCCAAACTCTCTCTCTCTCTCTCTCTCTCTCTCGCTTTTGTGTTCATCTTATCTTCAATTTTGAGAATCATAATGAGATCTGAATCATCTTCTTCTGAATCCAAAACCTTATTCCTCACCATGGAACCTGCCAATGCTGGTTGCTCTGATGAAGAGCCTTTGAGAAGGTCCCCGAGATTCTCGCCGAGTCAACGTCACTCTGTTAAGGTCTCTAATTCACTTTCCTCTTTCTGCTTTTTCATTTTCACTTTTTCGAGGTCACGAGTTCAAATCCCAGAAATTGTAACAGCTATAGCTGCATGTATCATATATCTAACACCACGTCATGTTTAAATTTGTCTCGATTTAGAAACAAATGCATTTATCATTTTAAGCTCAGTAATGACTTTTAATTAAAATTAAATTTTTAATTTATTGTCAAGATATTATTTATCTATGTTATAATATGTCTTATGTTATGCATTGTCGTTAAATCATGTAAATTTTGCGGCTTTAGTTTGTTGCATGAAAATTGAAATAAGATATAATGTTGCAAATTAATTATTCTTATTTTTTCACAATAATAATTACTCTCTTAAATATTATATATATATATATATTAATATAAAGTAAAATTTTAAGCAAAAAATAGGTTGTTGTAGAATATATGTCACTGCTGTTACAAATAAATTTTCTTAATGACGAATTAAAATTGAAAAAATTATTTATAATTCTTTAATATTAGAAAATTGGTTTAAATGAATATCGAGAATAGAGTTGAGAGTGACAAGATGAAAAAGAAAAAAAGAAATAAATAAAATTTAGCTCCTTCCAATAATTTTTTTTATTTTCTTTAGAATAATTATACCACACAGACCTCGAAAAAAATATTTATTTTTTATTAGCATTAAAAGTTTAGATGGTGATTTATATTTTTGGGTCTGGGTTGGTTACCGGTAATGAATAAGAAATAATGATGGTAATATCCTTTTTTATTGTTTAGTCAAAAATCATAAAAGCATGTTCTCTTTTTTTACTGTTTGGGTAAAAATTGGGAAATGGTTGATTCCTGTGCTTGCATCAGAGTTCACCCAAAAATGGTTAATATCTTTGGGTTGGGTGCTATTATGACTATTCTGATTTTACAATATCTACTTTTTGCCCTTATTAGAAACAAAAATTAAATGCTTGGACCCTATGGTAGGATAGAAAGAATTTTATCTTGTTAAAAAAACATACTCTATATTTTGGCTATATATTTTATGAAAATCTAATAGTTCACGTGATTTGATTTAGTTAATAGATTTTAACTAATTTTCATAGAATAATGGATGATGTGAAATAATTTTCTTTTTAACTTACTCCTGATGTAAGTGGATTTTCTTCTATTTTTATTAGGATAATAAAATGAATTTTTTATTACAATTATTTATGGGAAGGTCATATCTACTTACTCTTACACAGTTACACCATACCTAACCATCATGCATCTTTCCTTAAAAAAATATATATATATATATTGGTTTTTTAAGTGGAACCATGATATATATCTTGATACATTGGACCTTCATAATATTCTTGTTTTATTAAAATATTATACTTTATATGCTTGATATTAGAAATTTATGTGGTATGTATAAATTGGACCTTATTATTTTAAAGTTATATGCTAGGCATCAATACTAGGTATACATTGGACTTTATTAATAATATTCTTGATAAGATCCATTTTATAAAGTATCAATAAGGTCAAATTTTATGTGTTTGATAAAAGTATTAATAAATCATGTCTAACCAACGAGACATTGCTCTAGTGGTGTAGGCTTCACTATATCTTCACATAGACCAAAAGGTCAATTATTCGATTCCGGAGAGCAACACTTGTTGGGTGACACAATACAAAAAGGATTAGTTCCTAAGTAAATAAAGATCTCAGCTCTCACATTATCTATATGATGAGATACTGAAGCTGATTTTTGTTGAAAAATTGCTGTTATTTAGTTGAGGTGAAGCAGAGAAAAGGAGATGAAGATAATATTCTCATTAACATTTACAACTGAAGGAAATCATTTGCTAGAGTAATTATGCCAAGTTTTACTTTGTGATCAATCTACCTTATTTACAATAGTTTCATTCAAAAGTTCATGTGTTATAATTTACAACCAATTTACCAATTAAGGTGTGGCTTCATTTTCAATTTGTTAAATAACCCTTTTCTTTCAAGCATATATGCTATTCTTGAATTGTGACATGAGATTTTATTATTTATTTTATGTGCATTCTCTCTGTTGTTTTTTTAGTTGCCAAATTCAATACTGCTTCACATGTTAAAGCTTCTCTCGGTTGCTTAGTCCATGTATCTAGCTATGTTCCTAGTATTTTATATTATAATGATGCCTTTGCACAATTTTCAGCATTGTTGACATATTTTCTTCGATGTTGTTTGTATTTAATGGTTATTTCAAATTTGCGTATTGATTATTGAGTTATGCAGCGGCAAAGATCGAGTGGTCCAGAATTACAATTGATGTGAGTGTAAACTGGAAAGTAGTAAATTATTTTCTCGTCGTTATATTCATTACTTCAGTTTCCATGGTTCCGATTCTAAGTCACGCATAATATTTCATTATTGTAGCTGTAGTGCTGACTTGAAGGAGAAAAAATCAGTTCCAAATGGAGAGTGCTTTCAAGAAATGAGTCGTAGGAGATCTCCAAGACTAGCATCTAATCATTCTGAATGTGAAAGAATATGTCGAAGTAAATCAGCACATAAGATTGCAACACATTCAAATACGAAGTTTGATGTGAGGCACTTGAGGCAATCTCCGAGAATAAATCTATACAATGCTAGCAAGGAATGTGTGGAACAACTTAATGTAAAATCATATGGTGGAACAAAACTTCGGAGATCTCCGAGACTTTCAGCTTCAAGTGAGAATGGAAACTTGGAAGTCAACATCATTCAAGAGAAGAGAGCCTCAAAATTATTTCACCAAAAGAAACAATCAAAAATGATTTCTACTTCCATTGAACTGTATCATTCACCTATTGAGCAACATTCTGAAGTTCAAACCATATCAAGAAACTCGAGTCCTAGAGTTGAAAACAAATGCTTGATATTATCAATCACACCCCAATCTTGCATGGAAGAGAATGGAACAGTAAGTCCCGATTTTGACTTCACTGGGTCAGATGACAAGCCACCAAGAAAGAAAAATAAAACAATAAAAATGGATCAGAAACGCATTCCTTCATTCATCGGTGATCCAATACCTGATGATGAAGCGCAAAGAAGATGGGGATGGCGGTACGAATTGAAGGTTAATGACTTTTCTTTTAATATGCTTTTTCATGCTATTAGAACTTAACTGTGCCATGGATGCTGAGTAAGAAAAGAAATCTTAACCAAATTTCCGTAGCAATGTCTATATTTTTTTAGGGTTATATTCTTTAAAAAAATGAAAAGTTTTCCATGATTTTTATTTTTATTTTATTTGATTTTCATGTTGAACTTGCAGGAGAAAAAATGTAAAGATAAAAAGTTCAAAATCAAGTAAGTATTGCCTAATTAAAATCCATATATGGTGCTTTGGACCCTATTTCTCAAATATATATTTTCTAATTTCTTCATTTTATTTATATCTTCTATGTTAATTTACAGCGAGGACGAAGAAGATGAAATCATTGTAAATGTCAAAAGCCATTATGCTCAAGTTGAAATTGGGAATTGCATCTTTAGTCTTGGTGATTGTGCATTTATAAAAGTAAGTTAGAAAAACATGCTCTGCCCATCTCTTTTTACTCAATAAAAATTGGTTGTAATTGAAGTGTGTGACATCAATTTAATTATTAAACCAGAATAATCATAATGGTTAACTCCAACTATTATGGATCTAACATATTAATTTCCTTCTTTATTAGTATATACTTTGTTCATTTATTCCTCTTTATATGCTTACATCTTTTTTCAATACCATCTTTATCCTTTAAACAATCCTATGAGGGACTACTAATGATCCCTTATGAGGGATTATTACTAATTTCTGTCCAAGACCTTTTCCCCTTTTAGGTTTTATGAAATTACCATTTGTGTTGTTAAATTTTTTATAAACACTGCTATTGAAGCTGACTAGCCATTTCCGGGTGTCAGCTAAGTGACTCTGCCATGAAAAAGATATTTGTTTAACACCAGAAGAGGAGAGTCTGACATATGTCGGTAATGGATACATGTTCAGATTTGAATACCTCAATAAAAAGGGTGTATGTTCCTTAGCTTGCGGGAAACATTTTATACAAGTTAATTTTCATTTTGCTATCTCTTAATCAAGGCTGTATATGTGGTTCAAGTCATGTCATTTACTCCTTCCTCAGTAAAACCCTACATTTTTACCTGTTTCCTTATTTTACCCTTTTATTGGAGTTTTGGCTTGATAAATATTTGTTACCGACGTTGGCTTTCAAAACATTAAATGGAAGATTTGAAAAGTCAATGTTGAAGTATCATCATATAACTAGTGCTATATGTTTGAATTCATAAACTTTATTAGCAATTATGTCCTTTAACATGGAAATATTACACCAAGGAGTGCAATCCATTTCATTCATCACGTCTCATGGAACTTTTGCATGTGAGTATGGCTAGTCATAGTAGTCTTTGACAACCCGTTTCATAGGTCACGAGGAACATGCAACTGTCATTTGCATCTGAGAACTTCAAGTAGACATAATATTAGAGCAAATTATACTTACATTCTAAGTGATTCTTACAGGGTGAAGGAGAAGTAAAACATGTTGGCCAGATTGTAGAGTTTTTCCAAACAACTGATAGTCAAAATTATTTTCGAGTCCGATGGTTTTACAGAATTCAAGATACAGTGAGTACTGAGTATGCTATGATATTTATTTGTTCATGTCAAAGGGTATGCCATTTTAGCTGTTGCTTCCATTTGATTTTCAGGTCGTTCAAGATGAAGGTGGTTTTCATGACAAAAGGCGTTTATTCTATTCATCAATAATGAATGATAACTTAATCGATTGCATAATAGCAAAAGTCAATGTTACACATTTAAGATCTAGGGTATGTAGATCTCGGTTAAGATCTTTCTTAATTGGTTTGTTCATAATTTCATTTCATGACTGCTTTTTTTTTTTTATCAATTGTGAAGAATATACTTCTCTACTAATGACCAATGAATTTCTGCATGTGACTTCTTGTAGGTTGGTCTGAAGTTGGCTTCTATTTCACCATCCGATTTCTATTATGATATGGGATACTCCGTGGATTACTCTACATTCCATAGCATACCAACAGGTGTGTCTTAAGTGAGCTCAGATTACTTTTAGTGATCAGTTTCTATATCAATTTTTTCTTGTTTGATCTATATCCGAAGAGGAAAAAAACAGGAGGGTGAGGAGTCCTAAATTTCTTGTAATAAATTTTAATTTTAATTGATGGTAACGACTTCCTTATACATGCTTCTCTCACAGCTATTTTAGTTGTTTTACGCATACAATAATTCATATTGTGGAGGGAACTAGATATCTCTGGTTTCAGACGAAACTTCATTCATTACCTTTTCATATTAATACTTCTCGTCTAAGTTTCTTTTGTCCTTAAGTGGTCAATATTTGCTGCCTTGAACTGTTTTATTGAAAAAACATGCAATTTCGCTGATGTATTAAAAAATTGCAATTCAGGATGTTCCAACACCAATCTTCAAATGAGTGTTCTATTTTGCTAAGATTTATATCTAAACAGATTCTCTATATTGCTTTAGATAATCCTGTTGAGAATAATGAGTTAACACATGATACTGTTCATGAGACTCTCTCATTGGAGGCCTCAAAAAATACCAATAGTCTGCCGAGTTCTGAGTCTGACAAGACAGAGTTAGCCTTACTGGACCTCTATTCTGGTTGCGGTGGCATGTCAACTGGATTGTGCTATGGTGCCAAAGTTTCATCAGTCAACCTTGTGACGGTACTATAAATGAAATCCGTATCTCTAACGAAATTCTTCCCATCCATAAATTACATTATATATCATCTTTGAGACATATTGATCTTGATCTTTGTTGCATTTTTCATAGAGATGGGCTGTTGACAGTGACAGGTCTGCAAGTGAAAGTTTGAAACTGAATCATCCAGATACACATGTGAATGCCGACTATCTTCTGCTACAACAAATATATTTCATGGTAATTTTTCACATTTAGAGATAATATTTTCCTTGCTTGTATAGGTGAGAAATGAATCCGCCGAAGACTTTCTAGAACTGTTGAAGGAATGGGAAAAGCTATGTAAGCGTTATAAAGTCAGTGATGCAGAAAGAAAATTCCCATTACGAAAGAGGAAGAGCCTAGAAGTTGGAAAGGAACAAGTGAATTCTCAAAGTCACGATGATATTCCAGATGATGATGAACTTGAAGTTTCTAGGTTTGTTGATATATGCTATGGTGATCCCAATGAAACTAGGAAGCGTGGTGTATATTTGAAGGTAATAAGTCCAATGTTTTTCCATCTGAAAACCCCTATTTCTTCATGAAATTACATTTCATAGATACATTTGCTTACTTCTACTGTTAGAGAGAGTAATAATCAAATGACTGGTACTTGCAATTTTGTTATGTATATATGCTAATTATAGAACTTGGTAATTAATATAGAGAATTGTCATGGGCTCTAAAAAGGCATACAAGTTATTATTTTTAATTAAAATAACTTTATGCACACTTATTTGTGAATATGTTTAATGTATTTGAATTGAATTTTCTTTAACTAAAAGTTAAAGCATGGGTTCTCATCAGTCATCACCTTCTGCTTTTTTTTGTTAACAGGTGGAAAATAATGTTTTAGTTTATCTGAAATCAACCCTACTTTTTAAAGTTGTTGAGCATGCATTTTCTCATATTGTTTCTGTTTGAATGATTTTAAGATACTCCCAGCTATCATGGTTCATGGATATAAGGACCAAAGGACTTCATTTTAGTTATACTAACTTTACTACATCAGCACCTGTGCTATAACAATGAACTTCTTGCTTTACCTTATAATAATTTCCCTGTTAAAACTCTATTAATGTCCGGGTTCATAATTAGGTTCATTGGAAGGGTTACAGTTCAAGTGAAGATACATGGGAACCAATTGAAAACTTAAGGTATATTGGTTCTCTACAATGTGATCAATAATATTAACTGTACTTGGTTCATTGGTACTTATCTATTTGTATTTGCAGTAAATGTAAGGATGCAATGCATGATTTTGTGAGAGAAGGAGTGAAATCAAAAATCCTGCCTCATCCTGTAAGTAGCATTATAGATAGTGTAATTTATTAAAATCCCAAGGGATTTTTGCATTTTAACTAGAAATGTTGCTTGAAACTATTGCAGGGTGATGTTGATGTTATTTGTGGGGGTCCTCCTTGTCAAGGAATCAGTGGATATAATCGCTTTAGGAACACTGTATCCCCGCTGGATGATGAAAGAAACCGTCAGATCGTAGTTTTCATGGACATAGTGAAATATTTGAAGCCTAAGTATGTTTTAATGGAAAATGTGGTTGACATTTTGAAATTTGACAAGGGTTCACTTGGAAGGTATGCATTAAGTCGTTTGGTACATATGAATTACCAAGCAAGACTAGGAATTGTCGCTGCTGGGTGTTATGGTCTTCCACAATTTCGATTGCGTGTTTTCTTGTGGGGTGCTCATCCTAGTGAGGTCAGTTTTATAATTAATGTAGAATGGAATTCAGACAACTCAGTCCTTCTCTTTCAAATGTCTCTACAATTTTGTGCCTATATTAATTGACCTATGTTTAAGGATCTTGTATTGTCCTTCCACCTATGTCATCAACAGCTTGCACTAATGTTGTCATTTCTATTCATTACTATAAGTGGAAAAAAAGATCCATTGTTTGCTCCATATATGAGTTTTAGGGGTGAGCTTGGGTTGGATAAGGCTTGTCCCTTACCTAACCCTAAATACTGGTCGGGTTATTTTTTGAACCTGAACCTAGACCCAAAGCCAACCCAAACCCCAAATGTCGATCGGGTCATCCTTTGAACTCGACCCCAGACCCGATTAAATATAATGCATACTCTTTCTAGATAGAGTTTCTCAATATTACTTATTATTATATATATGTAATTTGACGTAAGAAATATATAGGTATATATATTGTTAATCATGTATATATGATGGAAAAATTAGAGAATCGGTGATACTTTCGACTAAAGAGATGTCATTACTCTGTACACAATTGAATAGATACAAATACAAACATGATGAATGAGTGATGAGTTGGGTCATGCTTATCCCTTATCCGACCCTAAATATTGACAGAGTCTAATTTTTAAACCCGAACTCAGTTCTAGCAATTGTATAGTAATAAACTAATAATAGTGATGAAGGTGAACTCAACTAAGATGCACCATACATAAAGTTGTCCTGCAAGAAGTGGTAGTGCAAAACAAAAGAAAATAGATTAATAAAAGGGTATTCTCATCTCTTTTAGAATAACTGGATAGCAAGCATCAAAAACATAAATTGACCCCTTAACTTGATCGTATGAATGAACTGAATCCCAAACATGAAAGATGGATGCCTATTAAGCTGGCAATATTTTCTTCTCTGAAGAGCTTCTAATCATTTTCAATCAAGGTCACTCCTTTAGGCAAGAAGGCATTATTCTTTAAACATTCAGTTCATCTTCAAATTCTTGTATCAAAAAATAAGTTTCTTCGGTTCCATGGGTCCTAATTATTTTATTCTTTAACAGATTTTACCCCAATTTCCACTGCCTACACATGATGTTGTTGTTAAATACTGGCCTCCAATGGAGTTTGAGGTATTGATCAACACACTTTATTGTAAGATAAATCTATCAGAAGTTCTTCCCTCTTTTTACTAATTTTTGCATTTATTTGCAGCGCAATGTTGTTGCTTATGATGAAGACCAACCGCGTGATCTAGAAAAGGCTGCTTTTATTCAAGATGCCATCTCTGATCTTCCAGCTGTAATGTTCAGCATTGGTTTGCTTTTTTAGGTTTAATAGTTTTCAACAAGATTGTAACATTATTCAATGTTATAGGTCGCAAACAGTGAAACTCGTGATGAAATGTCTTACCAAAATAACCCAGAAACAGAACTTCAAAGATATATACGGTCAACTAAATATGGTAATAGTGCCTTCCCCTGACTGCAAAATGTGTACCTAATGATATGATCATGCTATATTGTGTAATTTCACTTGCCTGTTTTGTTTTGTTTCTTTTTTGGTAAATTGCCTGTTTTGTTCCTTTATATGCTGTTAATTTACATTAAATTCTCCTTGTGGAAAGTTGTGAGTAAATGCTTGAAATAGAGTAGTGCCAACATTATTTGATCATTAGTAGTGAAGTTCTTTTGCTGGATACTTAAAATGTGTGGAATATGCTGTAAGTAGTGAAGATTTATTGTTATCATGTATTCTTGCAATAAAACATCACCTCATCTTTTTCCCCCCCTCATATTCATTTTGAGTAGAGATGACTGGGTTGGCGTTAAATGGAACAACAGAGGAAAGGTCTTTATTATACGATCACCGGCCTTACTTTTTGTTTGAAGATGACTACCAGCGTGTTTGTCAAATACCGAAACGAAAGGTTGTACTCTTTAATCTGGATTATGTTCAACTATTAAACTTTTGATCCTTTTGGTCATCCATTAATTTAATATGTACTACAGGGAGCAAATTTTCGTGATCTGCCTGGTGTAGTTGTAGGAGCTGACAATGTGGCTAGGCGACAATCAACTGAGAAACTGTTGCTGCCATCCGGAAAGCCATTGGTGAGTTCTTCCCTCTCCCTCCAAGTTGGAAAGTGGTTTGTACTCATTTATATATTTATATACACATGTTGCTATACATTGCCCTTAGTGTAATGGTTAAGGAATACAAAAGGTAAGTTTTTATTGGGAATTAGTAATTGAAGTGATGCATTTAATAGATAACGAGTGTATTTAGTTTTCCAATAATGCTTCCTTTTTTATTCCCTGTCATTCCTGCTGCTGAAAACAAAATTTATTTTACCACTGAACTAGAATAACTTTTAAAGTTATATGTTGAGAAAATATAAGTTGATTTCAAATTATTATGAGGGGCTTTCAATAAGGAACTTACAGGAAGTTGTTGCTCCTCTTATAGTTTTATCCCTTTGATATTGGCTTACTATTTTTCATGATATGATCAATGAATTGATTTTTGTCTACAAGAAAAAAGTAGCTTATTCACGACCAACTTTACAATATTTATTTTCTTTAATCTCTGCAATAAAATAGATAAGAAAT
>NC_032025.1:20439822-20464206 GCF_001865875.1 Lupinus angustifolius
AGTTTCGTGTTTGTTGGCCAACTTTTAACTCAAACCTTCTTTTGAAAACAAAAGCATACATGTCATTCATCTTCAATGTTCCCCCTGTTGGTTTCTCCATAGTAATGCTTTTGCATGGAAGTTTGAAATAACTATATGAAGAGATCTATAGCATACAATATTTCATGATTATATATAATACATTTATGGTCACATATAAGGAAATATAAGATGTTATTAGATGTTTATAGTCTATCCAAGCATTTGAAGTTACTCAGTTTCAAATGGGTCATTATCTGTTTCGGTTTCTTAATTTGTGCTTTACAATGTTTCATAGAGCATTATGACGTCATTCAATTCAAGTACCTGACTCCACCTAGTGAGACTAAGGCTTTTGTTGTTGTTGTAATTCAGCTTTAGAATGGGATGGATTTAAAATTAAGCTTGTCCAACTTTCCTATTTGGTTTCAGGTCCCAGATTATGTCTTTACCTTTGAACAAGGGAAGTCTAAGAGGTGATTTTTCCAATTCAGTATCTGGTATTTTTTTGCTTTACATTTTGAAGACTCCTAATCTACATTTTCCATATATGTAGGCCATTTGCAAGGTTGTGGTGGGATGAGACCGTTCCCACAGCGCTGACGTTCCCAAGTTGTCATAACCAGGTATTATCCCAGCATTTGATTTGTTACACAAATCTTATAAACCGTTCGATTTGTTACACAAATCTTATAAACCATTCGCTTATAGATTTCCAACTCTTTCTAGGTAATATTGCATCCAGAGCAGGATCGGATCCTCACAGTACGAGAATTTGCTAGGCTGCAAGGTTTTCCTGATTATTATAGATTCTACGGGACTGTTAAAGAGAGGTATGAAACCATCATTTAATGATGATATTTTAGAGTGAAATACTGAAATGTCAAATTGTTATTAATAATAGTAATTGTTATCAACTTGGTACTCCAAACAAAAGTGTGGCCAATTTGTGGACAATTTTCGCCAAAGGATCGAGTTGGTGGGGCTTGGATAAATGGGGGACCTATTTGTTATTTTACTCTAATATTATATGTATCTGATGCAATTTGTAGAAGCAATCTTCAATTAATAGCTAGAAACTATGTTTTAGCAAATCTCCATGCAATTAATCATGTGTACTCGTTTTGTTATGATATTGTTTTTGAAGGTACTGTCAAATTGGAAATGCAGTTTGTGTTTCGGTTTCACGGGCTTTAGGATATGCCCTTGGAATGGCATATAGAAAGGTCAGTGGAAATGAGCCACTTATGAAACTCCCACCTAAGTTCTCTCACTCCAATTATCTTCAGTTATCATCATCATCATATACCGAGTCCAACCCTTCCGTGGACCCTGCACATAGCGAGAACTTTATAGCACCATCGGATTATCAGCTTGGGCCCAATCCTTCTGCAGAGGACCCCACACACAGCGGAAACTTTATAGCACCATCAAATAACCAGTTTGGGTCCAACCCTTCTACTGAGGACCGCACACATAGCGAAAGTTTTATAGCATCATCAGATAATAAGCTTCAGTCCAACCCTTCTGTCGAGGACCTCACACGTAGTGGGAGTTTTATAGCTCCATCAGATAATAAGCTTCAGTCCCACCCTTTTGTGGAGGACCCCGCACATAGTGGGAATTTTATAGCACCATCGGGTTATCAGCTTGGGTCCATCCCTTCCGAGGAGGACCTCAGATATAGGGAGAGCTTTATAGCACCATCAGATCATCAGCTTGGGTCCAACCCTTCTGAGGAGGACCTTAGACATAGCAGGAGCTTTACGACACCATCGGATCATCAGCTTGGGTCCCACCCTTCTGTGGAGGACCCCACACATACCTGGAGTTTTATAGCACCATCAGGTTATCAGCTTGGGTCCAACCTTTCTGAGGAGGACCTCAGACATAGGGAGAGCTTTATAGCGCCATTCGATCATCAGCTTGGGTCCATCCCTTCTGAGGAGGACCTTGGACACAGGGAGAGCTTTATAGCACCATCAGATCATCGGCTTGGGTCCAACCCTTCTGAGGAGGATCTCGGACATAGCGAGAGCTTTACAGCGCCATCAAATCATCAACTTGGGTCCAACCCTTCTGAGGAGGATCTCGGACATAGCGAGAGCTTTACAGCACCATCAGATCATCAACTTGGGTCCAACCCTTCTGAGGAGGACCGCAGACCTAGCGAGAGCTTTACAGCACCATCAAATCATCAGCTTGGGTCCAACCCTTCTGAGGAGGATCTCGGACATAGCGAGAGCTTTAAAGCACCACCAGATCATCAACTTGGGTCCAACCCTTCTGAGGAGGACCTCGGACATAGCGAGAGCTTTACAGCACTATCAGATCATCAGCTTTTGGTCCAACCCTTCACCGGAAGACCTCACACATAGCGAGAGCTTTATAGCACCATCATATCATCAGCTTGGATCCAACCCTTCTGTGGAGGACCCTGCACATGTAGCACCATCAGATAATGAGCTTGACAACACTGCCTAGCATACATTCTATTCTTTTCCGGTGATTTTTCATGATAAGGCTGCAATGGTATTTAATCCTCTTGCTCAGTAACTTTTATTCATTTATCTATTAAACTCATGGATTTTTTATTTATGTAACTGTAAACTCTCCTCAGCAATTTTTATTCTTGAGCTTAGTCTGAAATGTTCAGAACTAGTAACAACTGTCCTATGATTGATAGTAGTGAAACTAACTAGAATTTTGAAGGAACAAGAGCTTTAACACTGCCTATAAACTTGAGTTTTCTTAGTTTTATTGATAATACAAAAAATAGTTCTCATGTGTTTATTCAAATATTTGGAAACAATTTCTTCGCTCATGGAGATATAGATGCGATCTACTTTTCCCGACAGATATTAGATGAAAGTCTTGTGTATTGAGTCGCCCTATGTGTTTATTCGAATATATTATGTTTTTGGGTGAGTTTTTCAAAAAAAAAAAAAGTTTGGGAAGTATACAGTCAAAACTTCTGGAGGGCAACTGCCACCCCACCTAATTAGGCTCCACCACAGCTTATAAATGGAACTAACATGAATGCTTTGAGCCAATATCAATACTTTAACATAAATGTTTTGTTAACCAATATTACAACAGTTTAAAATATATGCACCGTCGCTGAAAAGTTTTTTACACTGTCGGCACATATTTCATTATTGTTTTATATTATTTTTGTTTGAGGGTTAATGATAATTAATATATTGATGATGGATAATTTACTGAGAGCATAAAAAATATTTACACTATCAATATATATATATTAAATCCATATTACAATTATATTCGCATTTTAATCAATATCGTGTGTGCCATTATGGTTATTTCAGTTAAATGGAGCAATTTTTTGTAATTGTGGGTTATTCCTATTCCCTAATCATACTATTTCACAGGCTTTTTTTTTTATATGACTAAGACTATGCCTCATCTTATGTATAAGAAATTAAATGTTTTTCACAAGGTTGAGTGCAATGTTATAGGCAGTGAATTGGATTGAAACAAAATAACATATCCCTTGAGAACAAAGAGAAGTGATACGTTATAAACCAATAAAAAACATGATATGTCAATTAAAAAATTAAATATTCATTATTTTTTTTATGTTTTTCTTTCATTGTCATTGGTTTGAGATATACTTTAGGACAATACATCATTGTTCTTTCTGCATTATTTTATGGCTAAGGACAATCCGAAGTAATATATAGAAACACTAAGACTGGTAGGGAATGTGGATCATTGATTAGCTATGATGTAAATCACAAACCACTAATTAATATATACAAACACCCAAGAAATGTTCCATAGACGAGTCCAAATTAGAGACACTAAGCAAGGACTTGTTAAAGCTTGGACTTTTATAAGGATGGTAAAAGTTAAAGTATTTGATTCCTATGAATGACACTTACTGGGAGGTGTAGTTAGTAGTCATATATCTCGAAAAAGATTAGTTCATTACCCAAAAAGAGTATGAAATATCATTGGTAGTACAAAAAATGTGTAAGCCTAACAAAATGACCTCGAAAGCAAATCTAACCTAGCACCGTTATCTATACAGTATACACCACACCATGACACTTTTCAGGTTTATAAGGTAGAATATCGATATTTTGGACAAGGATCTGCTATTCCAAATGATATCTCAAACTAGGGGTATTCAAATTCAAACCAGTCCAAAATTAAAACTGAAAACCGATCCAAAAATAGACTGAAACCGTAAAAACTGAATGTGTTTGGATCGTTTTGGACTTATTTTTTAAAGATTGATTGTTCCGATCCGAATTTTGATTTCACTTCTTGGATCCAGACCGATCCAAACTAGACCGAAATAATATATAATGTTTAAGTGTGTAATATTTTTAAGTGTCTTCCAAACTTAATCTTAAGTTCCAACTCCAAAGTTGTACCTATATTTTATTTGTGATATTTTATAACACACATGTATATATTGCTATGTTTTAAATCATATTGATTATATTTGATACACTTTTTTAAAGCTTAAACCAATCGCACAACTAAATGAAGAGGATTAAAGTGTTGATTCCGATTAGGTGCTTTATTATTAATTTTATTGTCGTGAACGTATTATTGCTATTAATCATAGGTGTAACATTCTGACTGTTAAAATTACGTTGACAAACTTGGTTCATGAATGAAACGAGTCGAACTTGAGCTAAAAATTAAGCTTGTTAAATAAATGAGTCGAACATAAGTTGGATATAGTTTAACTCGTTAGGTTCATGAACTGACTTATATAAATTATTTTTTATGTCTATTGTTATTATACCATGAACTATGCATTATTTTTTATGTTTATTATTATTATTATTATTATTTGTAAACAAGGTTATATTAATAAATATAATCTTGTGCGATATTTTTAGAAAATGAATTAATTTTTTGAGTTGTGCAAATGAACCAATTCGATTTAAGCCAAACAGTTCATGAACTTTAACCGAGCTGAATTCGAACTAAAAAAACAACTCGTATCAAAGTCGAGTCGAGTTTCTAGCTGGACAAATCCTTATCAAGCTTAACTAAGTTGAGCTCTGATTTGACTTGGTTCAGCTCGTTTACAAACCTATCTCCAACAAAATAAAAAAATAATATATGTCACTTATAAATTAATTATTAATAAAGAAAGTACACCTTTAACATATATCACTTTTTTTTATTTTTATTGTATAATAGAATTTGTTGGTTGTTTTGTCCTTTAGAAAAATAGAAAGTTGGTCTTAAACAATTATCAAGGTAGTTTAATAGTTTGTCTTTGTATACTTACTATTATTGTTATACTAATACTACATTCTCATAACTAAACATCCTAATGGACAAATGTCATTTTTTATTATTAAGAGGGTTTTTAGAATAATTTGTTTAGGATTTATATAAGATTCGTTTTAATATCAAAAAGGGATATATTGTTTACGAGTAATTTAGTTTTACCATATTGTACATGTTGCAAATAGGTTTTATTTCAAACTTAGTTCATATTATCTGAGTGATAATGAATCGGATCGAATTTAGGTTTGTGCTTACTCAGCTCCGAAATCCAAAATTCGAACCCGAATTAAATAGGATTATAAACAATGATATCATTCCCAAATCCATCGGGTTTTGAGTAACCCGAACATGATGAGAACATGCTTGAAACATGTAATTATATATATATTTATGTGTAATTTTGTAATTTTATATATATTAAGTGTGTTCGAGGTAATGTATCAACTGTATCAAACCTGAAAGTTAAAATCTAGTAAAATCGAACCTGAAAAATAAAATCGGGTAAAACCGAACGCGAAAATTAAAATCGGGTAAAACCGAATCCAAACTCAATCACATTGGATTTTCCTATTAAATTTGGGTTGGTATCGAGCGGGTACCCACAGATTCATTTTTAGTGCCTTCTTTATTCTCTCATAATAAATGAATGTCTTTTAATTTTTTAAATTTTAATTTATTTGTGAAAATATTAATCTAAAATTAAAATGTAGCAATTGATGATAATGAGAAGAATATAATAAATTACATTGACACCCCCTAAGTTTTAGTGAAATTATGTAAATTACCTCTCACTTTTCTACGTCTATATAAACACCATATTTTTTACTGCATAAGAAATAAATGTAATCTTTTAAACAAAAAATGTGATAATTGCAATTAAGTTAAACAAAACATAGTATATTTTGGAGACAAGTCCAAATAATATACAAATGAATGTATCTTTATTATTTTTTGTTACATAATGCATCAACAATTCGAAAGAGATATTGTTTAGATCGCTCTTATATTATATCATAACGAACCAAAAATAATAAAGAGGTATTGACTTATATATTATTTAGACTTCTCTCCATAATATACCATGTTTTGTTTAACTGAATTACATTTATCACATTTTTTGTTTAAAAGATTATACTTATTTCACGTGCAGGGGTGGTCAATGTAATTTCGCTAAAGCTCAGGAGATGTCAGTGTAATTTACTCTAATATTTATATAGTATCAATATGGAAGACAATAAAAATTGACCTCATGTATATTCATCCGAACTTAACCCGAATTTAACAGCAAATACTTGATGTAACTAAGTTGAGATTCACGTTTTACCCAAATTCAACTTTCGAGTTCGAGTTTGATATAATTAATACCTAAACCCGAACTCGTCCCAAACCTGATTAATGTAGGTAAAATTAATAAATTAAATATAAATACATATATAAAACTTATATATATATATATATATAGGAGAAATGTGTTTATACCAAAGCTAAGTTACACTAGTTATACTCAATCTCAATCAATCATTTTCTTAAATCTAGTGGACCAAATGTATGAAATTTAAAAGATATTTAAGATTTCTCTTTTTCTCTCATCACTTATTTTACTCACACTTATGATCGTTATATTTAAGAAAATAAATGATTGATATTAAGTTTAACTCAACTTTCGATTTAAACAAATCCATCCTTATATATATATAAAGAAATTTAACATATATATAGAATATGAGGAAAGATACATTACATCCAAGTTAAGTTATATTAGTTACACTTATTCTCACTCATTCATTTTCTTAGATCCAATTGACCAATGTGTGAGTGCAATAAGTGATGAGAAAGAAAAAGATAAATTTTAAATAATTTTTAAGGTTAACTCATTTGGTCCGTTAGATATAAGAAAATGAATTAGTGAAATTGAGCATAACAGTGTAACTTAACTTGAGGGTAAACGAATCACTCCTCATAATATATATATATATATATATATATATGTTTTGAGCGGATTTCCATCGGGTTCGAGTTACCTAAAAGCTAACGGGCTCGGAGATTTTCATGCCGCTTAATTTAGGTTCACGTTCGAGTTTTGGATTTTAGGTTCTGGTTGAGTAAGCATAAGCCCGACCCTGATTCGTCCCATTGCCATTCCTATTTGTTAGTGTAAAAGTTTCTACATCATTCATTTATACTAATTCGATTTAAATGATAATTAAACTTTTACATAATAAGAATGGTGTATTTTCACTAATAAGGGTGTGTTTGGTTAATGTGTATAACCATTTTACATAAGAAATATTGAAATACATATATAGATACATAGACACAGAAACACCTTGGTTGGTTCCGAGTGAAGAAGAAAGGTTAGGTTCTCATTTCTCTCTTCTCTCTTCGATTCACCTTTCTATCGCATCTCTCTTCATTCCGATTTCCCCCATCTCTCTTAATTCAATATTCTTAATGTCCTTTTTCGTTAATTGCTACACTTTTTCTTATTTTTTATCATTTATCTTGAAATGGGGTTTTATAGATTAGGCTGAAACTCGGCGCAATGGTAAGATTGTTTATTTATTCGTGATTCGGTGGAAGTCACGAGTTCAAATCCCGGAAACAGACTCATGCGCGCGCTGGGCCGCCCTTTGGAGGTTTTATAGTTTGTAATTGGATAAGCATCTTTTGGGGCACAGTTAGTTTCGGTTACTGACTTGAGAATTTGGGCGATTCCTTTTAGAAAATTTGTAAAATATATGTTCAATGTTATTACTTTCATCTAGTTTTTGTAAGATATATTGTGTTTTGGTATGGTATTTGCTTGTTAGTTGTGTTTAGAGGACCACCTGAATTTGATGATGCAATTCATTTTCTAGGTCTTTTTTCTGCATTCATTTGTGCAATTAGATTTTAAATGATGGAAAATTGAAGTGGAAGTTGTTTCTAAAGAATGAGAAATGATAATGTGAAAACTAGTAGCCGTGTTTGGAAAACCTGATGCAGATGCAGTCTCATTTCGTACCAAGTTTAAGACTCGAAGTCACGAAATATGTTAATTTTGTTTTGGTAGTTACTTGTTAGTTCTGTTTAGAGGACCACCTGAATTTGATGATGCTGTCGTTAGCTCGTATCGTATTGTGTATGTTTTTTTCTCTGCATTTATTTGTGCTATTAATTTTTTCTTTGTCCAAGGCAATTAGTTTTTGAATGATGGAAATTTGAAGTGGAAGTTGTTTCTAAAGAATGAGAAATGATAAAGTGAAAACTAGAAGTCGTGTTTGGAAAACCTGATGCAGATGCAGTCTCATTTCATACCAAGTTTAAGACTCGAAGTCACGAAATATGTTCATTTTTTTTTCGCAGGGTCCGTATAGTAATGCAAAGATGAGTTCCTTCTCCATCACAAGGAAGAAGACACCATTCCAGAAGCACAGAGAAGAGGAGGAGGCAAAGAAGAAGGTAGGTTTGATCTATCCTATTTAGTTATTTCTTATTAGAGCTTAGGAAAGAAGTTTCGTCGGTATCTTAATGGTTTTTGTCTCTTGCAGAGAGCAGAAGACGAGACTGCTCGCTTATATGCTGAGTTTGTGGAGTCATTTCAAGGGGATAATGCTCCTGGGTCAAAGACTTTTGTTCGCGGAGGAACAATTAATCCCAATGACAAATTGAAAGATGACTTAGACGGTTAGTACGACTGATAATTTCTGTTCTTCCTGACCCTCCTATTTATATTATTTTTGCCTCATCTCTTTTGAAGTCTTGATTATATATGTTTTTCATGTTGTGGATAGATACATAGTTTTTGCTGTTATTTTATATAACAAGTTTAATAAAAGTATGGGCTTTTTTATTCATTCGCGGATGGCAGGTGAAAAGTCCAAAGATGGGGTATCTGGTCCAAAGAAGGGAAGTAGGTAAATAAATGCTTTTGATTAACCATGTTTCTGTGCTCTTTTAATTAGGCAACGTAAGTAGTAAAACCACATGTTTTTCAGGTATAGCCTTATTTTAATTAGGTTTGTACTTACAGGCATAATAAGACGAGTACTTTAGTTTATTTTCATGAATAATGGTAGATTCAATGACATGACTAATTTAGTCTAAACAGTATTTGTTTAAATATGGCGTCTCTAGTATTTTTTCAAGCAGAAGCTATATGTTTTTGAACTCATCTATATGTTGTATGTTTTGTTAACGTAGAGAAATAATCAATTTCGAGAGATAGCTGAAAATATTTAGATCTGATGTTCTTGAAGGTCACCTTATTATATAAACTCAGACAAAACTTGTTGTGGATGGTCAGCTTTGTTCGTGTTAATATAAATATTGGAATTGTTCAAAATTGTGGTGTCAATAATATATCCTAATTTTTTAAACTACTCAAATATATCCTATCCAAGGCACAATTAATCAATATTCTTGCATATCATCCATTCCTCGGTGTTTGATAGAGTTGGAATGGTAAATGACTCATCATGCTTGAAAACTAGGCATGTAATTTTTTTTCTAGAGAATAGGACTAAGGCTAGTTAGAGTTAGTTTCAAGTTAGTTACAAATAGTGTCAAGACTTACAATTTGAGTATTTGTACGAGCTAAAGTATAAATATACATTCCTCTTCATTGTAGTGGTTTAACAAAATCATTAATAGAAATCCAGAGTTTCCTATCAAGTTTACTTTATCTCCTTTCTTCTCTTTTCTTATTTGTTTACATGGTATCATGCTAGTTATGACCACTGCCAATGTTGATCCCACTAGAATCTGCATCGGTTCTCCACCTTCGTCTCCGCTTCCTGTGCAACCACTTTAGGCGGTTTCTTCTCCTCTCATGCTTATGCTTCTGTCCATGAAACTAACTGATAAGATTTTTTTGGTATGACACTAATTCATGATGGCGATTCTTGCTTTGAATCGTGCAAATCAATTTGTTCTTGGATTTGAGATTCCATATCGATTTCTTAGTGATGAGGATCGTCTAATCAATCATGTGAATCCTCCTATCTGCGTCGAGAGGAACAATGACAGTCTATTTTCTCCTTGATTCTGAATTCTCTGTCTGAAATCCATCAACCTAGGGTTGTTGGTTGCATTCATTCATGGCACCTATGAGAGGAACTACCCCTATTCTACAACTCTCAAACTAAGACAAGAAGTCATAGACTTTGTTTGCAACTATGATCCATCTCTCAAGGTTCAAGCACAATTTCATAATATTATATTTATATTACGGCCGCATCACGTGACACAGTTCACAATTTGATACAATGTAATCAACTCTTGCTTCAAAGTTCTCACAAAAGAATGTCTCTATTCTTTTCATGGACTTCTTCAGAGAACTATTCATAGTTCTTTTCATGTCTCCATTGCTTGTTTTCCCTTTCTCAGATCTTATAAAAAGCATAAGCTTGATTTCTGGTCTTCTGAGTGTTTTCCCCTAGGTTACTCTTCTACTTACATAGGATATAAATTTCTTTCTAGGGATGATAGACTCTGTCTCCAAAGATGTAATTCTCAATCAGTATTGCTTCCCTTTGCCTATAAATCCTCTATTCTACATTTTCCTAGTTCCACATCTCAGTCTAATATTATTTCTCATATTATACATTCAAGGCCATATGTTGTTCCTAATCCTAGTGGTGTTTCTGATTCTAGTAATTTTCTTGGAAATTCTCATTTTTCTGATTTTTCTCACACTTCTCTCGCACATTCTATTCCATTAGCTTCTGCACATGCCAATTCTCTGTCATCTCCTTCAATGTCTTCAATCCATGTATCTTCTATTCTTTGCACTCACTCGTTACCTGCTTCACCCATTGTCTTATCTCATTATTTCTTCTCTTCACTTTCTTCTCCTCCTGCTCCAGTTTCATTACTCCCCATTTAAAAAGAGTCCAAATCTGGAAATTTTAAGATCATTATGCCAAGAGTCTTATTGACTCAAATTGATCCTACAAGTTCCAACTGATCCTAAAGTTCCAACTGATCCTACAAATGCCAACGGATCCTACAAATGCCAACTGATCCCACAAATGTCAATACTGCTTTAGCATATCTTGTCTGGCAGCGAGCAATGCAAGCATAATATGATGCTCTTATGGCATTGGGAACTTGGTCCTTGGTTCCTCTTCTTCCTCAGAAGCAAACAATAGGATGCAATTTGGTTTTTAGGACCAAAGAAAACCCTAATGGGACTGTTCATAGGTATAAAGCAAGGCTTGTAGTTAAGGGTTTTCATCAAAAGCATGGAGTAGATTATAATGGATCCTTTTCACATGTGATCAAAACTGTCACTATCAAAATTTTATTATCTCTAGTTATTTCTTATCACTGGCCTATTAAGCAACTAGACATTAATAATGCATTTTTGAATGAGTTTCTAGATGAAGAAGTATACATGACTCAACGGCTCAATCAATGGGTTTCTAGCATAGTGACAAGTCTTTGGTTTTCAAACTACGTAATGCAATTTTTAGGCTCAAACAAGCTAGTAGACAATAGTTTGAAAGGTTAAAAGGGACTCTTCTTAAGCTTGGGTTCAAAGTCAGCAAATGCGATTACTCTCTTTGCATTCACACCTCTACTGCATATAGGCTATATGTCTTAGTCTATGTAGATGATATCATAGTCGCAAGTTCCTCTTCACCTCATGTCATCAACTTACATATGATCCTAGCTTTACATTTGCTCTCAAGTAACTTGGCAAATTAGATTGCTTTCTTGGTATAGAAGTAAAATATCTTCTGATGGACACCTACTTTTATCTCAATTTAAATATATAACAGATCTCCTTGAAAGGCTTCATATGGAATCAAATTAACCTATGTCTGCTCATATATGTCAAGAAATTGCCAACTCACAACAAGGGTCACATTGTTAAGAAGATCCAACTTTTTATAGGTCCATTGTTGGTTCCTGACAGTATGCACCAATAACTAGACTTGACTTGGCTTTTAGTGTCAACAAAGTCTACCAATTTCTTGGTTACCCCTTCAAACTCATTGGTCTGTTGTTAAGAGAATTCAAAGGTATCTCTCAGGCACTATTTCATATGGGTTGTCTATTCAATCAACACTAAGCCTTCATTTGGTTGGGTGGAGAAAGAGATGAAAGAAGTTAAGGGGAGAAAAATCATAGAGAAATTGGACTTTTCCCTTGTTTGGTTGAGAAGAGAGTAAGGGAGGAGAGAAAAAAAATTGTGTAGGACCCACCAAAATTCTTTCTCTCCATATGTGAGGAGAAAGTGAAGGGAGAGTGAAATAACAAAATCAATCCCTTTAACCATTCCCTATATTATATTATTTTATTTACACATTTTTCCACCATTATTTTTCTTTTATTCTTTTTACCTCCTAAGTATTCTTTAAAATTACATTAACATAATTTTTACTATATATTTTATAGTTATAATTTTTAATAAGTAATAAAACAAAATTTTCATATATTTTTTAGTGTGTGGATTATTGTCATTCAAAAAATTATATCTATATTTTCTCATCTCTTTCTCTCATACCAAACAATATAAAAATCTACTCTATTTCTCAGTTTTTTTTCTCACCTCTATTTTTCTCTCGTTTCTCTCTTCTCTCATTTTCTACTCTTCAACCAAACAAAGCATAAAGCTCCCTTACAACTTATAGATTTTTGTGATGTTAGCTTGGCCTTATACTTAGATGATAAGAAGTCTATTTTAGGTGCATGCTTGTTTCTTGGTCGCAATCTTATCACATGGCGGTCCAAGAAACATAACACTATTTCTAGATCCAACACATAGGCCGAATATAGAAATCTTGCTCTGGCTTTTCATGAGTTGATGTGGGTAAAGTCATTACTAATTGAGCTCCAGTTCACTTTTCAACTACCAACTATATTGTGTGACAACCTAAGTATTATTGCTATGTCACATAATCCAGTTCTGCACATGAGAACTAAAGACACATTGAGTTGGATCTCTTTTTTGTCAGAGACAAGATCTAGAATAAGAGTCTTCAAGTGAAATGTTCCTTCATAATTCGACATACCAGACATACTCAATAAGCCTCTTCCTACATGCCCATTAAGACCCCCTCATAGAATTTTTTTTTTCTCGTAAAGGCATTTCCTAGACTACATCTTCCAAATCCTCCCAAAATTTTATCTCGTGATGTTCCTCTAGCCCTACTTGGGGTGCATAAGCACTAATCACATTAAAGGTCTTTCTTTGTTACAAAATTTAAGGCTATGATCCTCCTCCTAATCATTGTGCTCTAGTTTCATTGATTTACCTGCAAGAGTACCTATATTCCATGTTTTGATTCATATCTTAGACTGATGAACTGACTTCTTTACTAGCACCTGTTAACACAAATGTTGGAATTCTTGCTTAGTTTTCACTACATTCAGGTGGCAATGTAGTGAGTAGTGACCCTTGCTCTTTTAACGCTGTATCTGGAAGACAAGTGTGTTACTTCCGTGCAATGACTTAGCATTTATGTTGATTGTCGACTCGCTTAGATAACCTTCACCTATTATTCAGGCTTAAAACCGGATATGTATAGCATCAAACACACATAATTTCTATGTGTCTGGGGGTCCAATTACAAACTCTATAGTTTAAGGGTCTATTTAAATTTCCCTAAAAATTTCTGTGACCTAAAATTTAATTTAGCCTTAATTATGCTTGAAGAAAACTAAAATGCTCACTATTTTATGCAGGTCTGTTTCTTCATTTGCTTTTCTGTCCAAAAAAATTGTAAAAGCAATAATTATTACTAGTTACTTGAAAAGATGATTAAGATGTTTTAATATGAAACTCTTTAAGCCTTGGTAAATTTAAATTTTGATGTCCAATTGCATTTCCCTTGTCATTAACTCATTTCCAGCTTTACGTATTGCATCTTAAGCTAGAGATTTTGGTTACTATTTTCTGTTGAAGTTGAGGTTCCTTGTAGACCTTTTCGTTAAGTTGCATATATTTTTCCTAACTAATGACCTATGCACGAAATCATGAAAGATGATCAATATAGTACTAATTAGTAGTTAAGAAGAAAAGAGTATTCTACTTAGAGCATTTGTTGTGGGTACCTAAATCCATATTGGAAATGTAGTGAATCAAAAAGTGGTATGCACAATTGAAGAACCAGTTACTAGGACAACCCAGGCTATGCATTTGGGGCCATGTGAGCTGGCATATATTGTGTTGCTCCTAGCTGACTAATTTTTATATTCCAAATGTATTTTGTTATAAATTTCGAAGTGTCACAATAGTCCATCATTTATGCAATACAGACAATCAGTTGAGTAAGAAAAAGTAGTAGGTTCTTGCCTCATTGTGAAACAGAGGGGGGTTGCCTGTGGTTCCTTCATTGCAGTTTCTGGCAATGTACATATGCATGTCACTATGCTCTCAAAAGTTTATCCTCTTGGGAAAAAAATATATGTTCAGTGTCAATAGTGTGAACTTATAAAGGAGTGAAGCTTTGTCAACTTTGAATATTAGTTGAGGTGGTAATTTAGTGTAAAGTGTAAACTATATCTCTTAGTTCTTATTCTCTAATATGGAGTAGTGTGCTAGCTTACTTAGTGACAATCTTAAGCTACAGATTACCTGTGATTTTAAAGAACAAAGTTTGAAGCAATGTTTTAAAAATGCTGAATTTAATAATTCTTATACTTGTACTTACTGAAATTATTGTTTGTAAATTAGTTTGGAAGTTCATCATTTATGTTTCTTTGCAGGTATGTACCTTCTTTTCTACCCCCTCCATTGGCAACCAAGGGGAAGGAACCTGAAAGGAAAGTCTGTATCGCAATTGAAGCTTTGATGATTTTGTTGATTTCAAGTTTATATGCATCTAGTTCTAATGTATTTGTGTTGTGCATTGCAGAAAGCATCTTAAGCTAGAGATTTTGGTTACTATTTTCTGTTGAAGTTGAGGTTCCTTGTAGACCTTTTCGTTAAGTTGCATATATTTTTCCTAACTAATGACCTATGCACGAAATCATGAAAGATGATCAATATAGTACTAATTAGTAGTTAAGAAGAAAAGAGTATTCTACTTAGAGCATTTGTTGTGGGTACCTAAATCCATATTGGAAATGTAGTGAATCAAAAAGTGGTATGCACAATTGAAGAACCAGTTACTAGGACAACCCAGGCTATGCATTTGGGGCCATGTGAGCTGGCATATATTGTGTTGCTCCTAGCTGACTAATTTTTATATTCCAAATGTATTTTGTTATAAATTTCGAAGTGTCACAATAGTCCATCATTTATGCAATACAGACAATCAGTTGAGTAAGAAAAAGTAGTAGGTTCTTGCCTCATTGTGAAACAGAGGGGGGTTGCCTGTGGTTCCTTCATTGCAGTTTCTGGCAATGTACATATGCATGTCACTATGCTCTCAAAAGTTTATCCTCTTGGGAAAAAAATATATGTTCAGTGTCAATAGTGTGAACTTATAAAGGAGTGAAGCTTTGTCAACTTTGAATATTAGTTGAGGTGGTAATTTAGTGTAAAGTGTAAACTATATCTCTTAGTTCTTATTCTCTAATATGGAGTAGTGTGCTAGCTTACTTAGTGACAATCTTAAGCTACAGATTACCTGTGATTTTAAAGAACAAAGTTTGAAGCAATGTTTTAAAAATGCTGAATTTAATAATTCTTATACTTGTACTTACTGAAATTATTGTTTGTAAATTAGTTTGGAAGTTCATCATTTATGTTTCTTTGCAGGTATGTACCTTCTTTTCTACCCCCTCCATTGGCAACCAAGGGGAAGGAACCTGAAAGGAAAGTCTGTATCGCAATTGAAGCTTTGATGATTTTGTTGATTTCAAGTTTATATGCATCTAGTTCTAATGTATTTGTGTTGTGCATTGCAGAAAGAGGAGGAGAAGCCAAAGGAGAAAGAGAAAGGAAAGTCAAGGAACATTGACCATTTTATGGAGGAGCTAAAGCATGAGCAAGAGATGAGGGAGAGGCGAAATCAAGAACGTGACCACTATCGTGATGGGCGCATTGTAGAACATTCTATTGTAAGTAATACATTTTTCTTGCAAGATAGCATGCTGCATGAAGGAGCAAATGCTTGGAATTTGGTTGTTGGTTGTAGATTTCTTTGTCTAAGACAAAGGGGGAGCGAAGGAACTGTGTCTTAAAATGTGCAGGACTTGCTTATTGGTTGTAGATTTCTTTTCATAGTGATTGTGAAATGCTGTTGGACAGGACTAATTGTTATAAGTATATCTAAATTGCACCATAGAATCTCATTTTTATCTACCTTTTTGTGCTTTGCTTTTATTTGTCTGTTACGATTTTTGTGCATTACAAAAATGAAGGATGTTTTTCATAATATGAATTACGATAATAACTATTAGCATATCATATTCTTAGGATTTCATTCCATATCTTGTGTTCAATGAATTTATGAAGGGTTCTTACTGATGGCTTTTTTCTTACCATAAGTCGAGCCGCTTTGATGAACTGCCAGATGACTTTGATCCCAGTGGGAAACTTCCGGGATCATTTGACGATGTTGATCCACAAACAACAAATCTTTATGTTGGAAATCTCTCACCCCAGGTTTGATTGCTTCTTCAACAAATGTGCTTTGTTATCCTTTGGGAGTCAAGTACATGTATATCTCATCTGGGCAATTTTATATTTGTAGGTTGATGAAAATTTTCTTCTCCGTACTTTTGGAAGATTTGGACCTATTGCTAGTGTGAAGATAATGTGGCCTAGGACAGAGGAGGAGCGAAGGCGGCAAAGAAACTGTGGTTTTGTAGCTTTCATGAACAGACCTGATGGGCAGGCTGCTAAAGATGAAATGCAAGGTCTGTTCCTTTTCGTATGAATTTGAAAGATAAGCTAGGGAAGAGATAAGTTATTTCTTGTTTTTCCTTTTTCTGTTAAGTACAGGTCTGCTTCCACAATGCTATTTAAACTATTTCTAAATTGCTTCAAACTCGAAATTCAAAATAATATTTTTGACTTCTTTTCCAACAATATCTTGTATATATGTTGTCAAAGATCACTGTATAACGTTCTCACCTGGCCATCATTCTGCATAGTTTGTTTTGTGTATGATAGGGCTCAATTGCTATCTCTGCAAAGAAAACTATATTATAGAGAAAATAAAAAAGAAAATACAGGAAAATGAGAGTATAAATTCACAGCAAGGAGAAACTCCTAGTTTCAGTTTAAACCAGAGAACAGAAAATGTGACATGATTCCGTCCTGCATGATTCTTCCCCCTTGCCATCAGACCCTCCCTAACTAATTTTCCTCCCTCAAGTCCACCTTGAACTTTCTCTCTCTATAAATAACATCCCTCACCTACAATTCTCATTTCTCCCAATCTAATTAGGCCTAAAACCAAGGAATAGACATTAGAGATCTTGGCCTGGAACCTGGATTTAATGAGCTGACGAGCTTCAGGATCCACCTTTGGATACTTGACTATCAGTGTAGCATAGACCTCGCAATTGGCTTCAAGCTTATCAGTACTGAATTTATTATGTTATACCACTATCTAGGAGGAGCACAGGAGCTGTATAGGCTCAGCAATGAAGAATCGTGGTGTTATTGTGGTATTCTTCTATTGATTGAATTGTAGAGGATGATGTCTAGCCCATAGTTTCTTTAGATGTATTTCCTTGATAGATATGCATGAAGGCTGGCATGCTATGTTACAACACAATTTCTAAGCTCCCAAGTGTTTACATTTGTTTTCTTAGGAGGATATGGATAGAAATTGAGTTCCATTATGCTTTTTTAAAGAGTTTTATGGCTGTTGTATTTTTGTGATTGTAGTTTTTCTGCTGGAGGATATTTATCTCCATATCTTGTAATTCTCTTCTTGCTTCACAAATTTCTTTTATCATAAATAAGGAAGATTGAATTATTGAGGAATGAGGATGTAGTAGTGGTTGATATTTAAAAGTGTGGATGTTGCTTGTGGAATTTTTGAGCCCAATGATATGCAGCTCGAAGATTCAGTTCCATGGTGTGATTGGGATAGAAAAAAGGGAAAACCTTCAATTCTCAGCCCATAATAACGTAGTTTTTGAATAATCCACACAATTGTAGTTAGTTTCGCACAACACTTGCGATTCGTATCTCGAAATGCCACACAATCGAGAGTTGGTGATACAGAATTGGAGAAGAATCACAAATGGAGATGAATCGTAGAAGACTCAGAATAATTGCAAGAATTGCTATAAAAACGTTTTTTCGCGATATAGTCAGGATTGTGCTGAGAAACGGGTCAGATCATGCGCGACCCGGTTCCTGATTTGCGTAAAATCCAGGTTTAACTGGTTTTTTTAGATGCTTTAGGTCGGGTCCCTAGGGCCCGGTTATGCAATTTCAAAATTGGGGCACTTTTCATGGAAGTTTTCAAGTGTGAAGGGGATAGGATATACTGAAATTACCCTCCCTATTAATTCTAGGCTTTGTTATTCAATTTAGAATCCTAAAAGATGTACCCTGTCCACGTTTTTGTCTTTTTGACCAATACCCATATCACTCTTGCTGTGTTTTTACCTATTTCCGTCGACTGCTGACTTTTTTGCTTGTCCCCCTCTTCTCTTTCTTTTATTTGTGATATTTTTTAGAGGATTATCTGACTTTAAAACTATAAACTCCATTTTTATTTATGTAAAAATATATTATTTCTAATCATTTATCATGTATCTTACGATTCACGATTCAGAAAATAGATCTTCCGATTCATGATATGAATCTCAATTTGGTAACCTTGATCGGAGTATGTGCCCAAATTTAAAAAAATTATAATGAAATGGTACGTATGCAGTAGGTACTTCACCATTTTTGAAGTACCCATGCTACATAGGTGAAGGGCTATAGACTCTGCAATTGTAACTCTGTATTCTAATAGTTATTTCACCATAAAAAAAGTTATTTCAATTGATTTCTTTGTTTCCGGGAAGCATGAATAGTAAACAGATATAAGATAAGAATGAATCCTCTGATTTTGTTTGGAGTTGAGTCAATGATTGTATGCAACTAACAACTATGTTATGTTTGACTGTATAATCATTGAGTTCAAGCTTGGAAAAGTATGTAGATACTAGACTGAGGAGAAATATTTTTGCAGGAGTTGTGGTTTACGAGTATGAATTGAAAATTGGCTGGGGAAAGTCTGTTGCCCTCCCATCGCAAGCACTGCCTGCACCCCCACCTGGGCATATGGCCATCAGGAGTAAGGAGGTAGTTCTGTTATCCTCTCTCTCTCTCTCTCCTCCCCTGCTCTTCTGGAAGAGAAATCCTAAATGTGGTGTTAGGAAATGGGAAATTATCAAATAGTAGAAAAGATGATTATCTTTATTTTGTATTTTTCAACATATTAATTCTGAAGGCTATCTTTGTTTCACAGGGTAATACTGTGATCTTATCTGGTCCATCCGGTCCAGCAGTAACTTCTGTGCCTAATCAGAACTCTGAATTGGTTAGTTCTCAGTTTTTGTATTGTCAAATTCATTTAAATCAAAACCTTCTTGAAGTATCATGCAGTAATGAGACCAGAAATCATTATCAAATATGATTTTGAAACAAGAATTTGATGTGTGTTCAATGTGCCTTTTTAGGAATATGCATAAATTTGTCTTTCTACTTTCCCTATGAACTAAAGTCTTTTGCTTTTTGTTTGGTTACAGAATTACTTAGGCTAAATATCCCTTTATATCAGATAGTAAAAGTTTGTATCCATAAACAAAATACTAGATGCTAGTAATACACTAATACTTAAAATACTTACAGGTGCTTCTGCCCTGCATAGACATACATGTTATTATATATTTCTGCTGTAACCAAGTAATGATTACTGCTAAATTTCCTGGTTTAGTGGTTCTTACTCCTAATGTTCTTGCAACTTGTTTCTAGGTTCTTACTCCTAATGTTCCTGACATAATGGTTACACCTCCTGAGGATGACCATCTAAGGCATGTAATTGATACTATGGCTTTGTATGTCCTGGATGGAGGATGTGCTTTTGAACAAGCTATTATGGAAAGGGGTCGTGGCAATCCTCTTTTCAATTTCTTGTTTGTTCTTGGCTCGAAGGAACACACCTACTATGTTTGGAGACTTTACTCATTTGCTCAGGTACATCAATTTTAATTTTTGTGAAAATGTAGTTTGCCTTCCAGGAACATACTGGTTAAAATAGAATGCTCAAGTACTGTGGGTATTTTGTAGCATTAAAGAAATCCTAGAAAGGAAAAAGCTCAGAGTTGAGTCAATTGACAAAGTGGTTTAGTATAGATGTTTGTGAACTGTTGGTACATGATTGAAAATGTGTGTATTTTGCTCGCAATGCAGGGTGATGCTCTTCAAAGATGGCGGACTGAACCTTTTATCATGATAGCGGGTAGTGGAAGGTACTCTCATAATTCTCTCTTCTCTGAGAGTATTTGGTTTGTTGTTAGCTACGAAAAACCAAGCCTTAGTCTCAGTAGGTGGGGTTGACTCCATGGATTAAACAATGTCATAATGTTTTTCATAAATCATATTCAATGACAAAGCATTGATCTCTATGATGAGGCAATGATGTTGTTGGCTATCACCAAAACAATAAATAGAAAGAAGTACTTGCGGTTGTTTTTCTTTATAATGTTGTTTCTGAAGGGTCAATCATGTTAAGTATCATCTTGACAAACATTTTTTTCCAGGTGGATTCCACCCTCATTGCCAACAGCAAAAAGTCCAGAACATGAAAAGGAGTCTGGTCCCACACATGCTGGAGGAAGAAGCAGGGTACTCTGTTGTTTGTATTTTCTATGGATGAATACATTTCCTCGAGGATATAATCATATTTATATTTTGTTGTTTCAATTGAATTTTGCAGCGTGTAGAGCCTGAAAGAACACTAACTGATCCACAGAGGGATGAATTTGAGGATATGCTCCGTGCTTTAACATTGGAAAGGAGCCAGATAAAAGTGGCTATGGGGTTTTCTTTGGACAATGCTGATGCAGCTGGTGAGGTAATACTGTTACTTCGCTTAGATGCTACTTGAGGGCCCTTAGTATGATTGACGTTACCTGTCCTCAATTAGACCTCACACTACTCATTTACTTACTCACCTGTTCTCAATTAGACCTGTTACCAATTAGACCTGTTCCTGAATTATCTTTCATTTTGTGTTAGTCACCTGTTCTCAATTAGACCTGTTACTGAATTGTCTTTCATTGTGTTTTTTGAAGTTGACTTCCTTAATTATGTATGATCTTTTCTTAACTGCAGATAGTTGATGTTTTAACTGAATCCTTGACACTTAAAGAAACCCCTATTCCAACTAAAATTGCAAGGCTTATGCTTGTTTCTGATATTCTTCATAATAGTAGTGCTCCTGTCAGAAATGCATCAGCATACCGCACCAAGTTTGAAGCAACTTTACCTGATATAATGGAGAGTTTTAATGACCTGTATCGTAGCATAATGGGGCGTATTACTGCTGAAGCCCTAAAGGTAGGCTGAACAATTGAAAACCTCATTGATATAATTTCTTATCATTATTCTTATTCTATTTGTGATCTTTATCTGAAATACTTCAGGAACGAGTACTGAAAGTTTTGCAAGTGTGGGCCGACTGGTTTCTCTTTTCAGATGCTTATGTTAATGGCTTAAGAGCCACTTTCCTTCGCTCTGGGAACTCTGGTGTGATACTTTTCCATTCCATATGTGGTGATGCTCCTGAGGTTGAGCAGGTCACTTCCGAGGATATGGTTATCGGTGGCAAAACCAACCCAGATGCTGCATTGGCAATGGGTCGAGGAGCTGCAACGAAGGAGCTAATGAGTCTTCCCCTTGCTGAGCTTGAAAGGCGTTGCCGACACAATGGGTTGTCGCTTGTTGGTGGTAGAGAAATGATGGTTGCTCGGTTGCTAAGTCTTGAAGAGGCAGAAAAGCAAAGGGGCTATGAACTAGATGATGAATTAAAGTATGCCCAAAACCAAGCAAATTCCGGGAAATATCCGAGCAGTCGGCGAGAAACAAGCACTGAGCCAGAAACAGTGGGATTATCTGCTTGGAATCGCTATGGTGATGATTCACAGTCACAAGGCAAAGGGCCTGTACCTTTAGTGCCAACCCTTTCTATTCCACAGCCTGAAATAAAAGCCTTCACGAAAAAGGAGAAGAGTGAACCGGTTTTGCCAGCCTCTAAATGGGCTCGGGAGGATGACGAAAGTGATGATGAGCAAAGAAGTGGAAAGAATCTTGGGTTAAGCTACTCATCTTCTGGTAGTGAGAATGCAGATGATGGTCTTACTAAAGCTGATGAATCAGAGTCTGCTGTTGATACAAGATTATCAGCTCATGCTGACAGTGGAATGAATGAGGAGCAAAGGTAGCACTATAGCTTGTCTTAATTTCTGTCTCCTTTTGTTCTTTCAGTAGGTGATCTACTATTAAGTTGTCTATAGCAGTTATTTCTTCACTGTTATGCATGCATAAGTTAAATTTTGTAGTAAATGCCCATCCTTATTATCTGTGACATGTTTCTCCAGTCTTCAAAATTTCTATTCCCACTTTAAGAATAGTTGATGTGTTTTCCAGATGGTATACTGAACTTTCTCTCCCCAAAGCTATGCCAGTTGAAAGTTTTTATCTGTATTATACCTGCTGTTAATGCTTATGGACCTTACCATGTGTTGTTACACAGGCAAAAGCTGAGACGCATGGAGGTTGCTTTAATCGAGTATCGCGAGTCTCTTGAAGAAAGAGGGATTAAAAATTTGGAGGAAATTGAGAATAAAGTTGCAACACACCGGAAACGACTGCAAGTGGAGTGTGGGTTATCAGATTCTGGTGAAGATGGTCAAGGCAATAGTATGTTCTTTCTGTCTGTCTTTCTGTGTTATGTTTTTCAAACTCATACAAAAGTTGACTCCATCACATTTCAATTAGCAATTTAGCACCAGGATGATGATTGCTAATCATCAAAGGCCTTCTTATAATTTGGTTTTGATGTGATATTGCTTTATATTATCTAGACAAGTGTATACCAAATTAAATTGCATTTACACTTGTCCATTTTATGTTACATATCATATTCTGAAAGTCTGTTAAAAACTGAAAAGCAAAATTTATTATTACCTGTTTGCCACTAGTACTTTACTTCGGTTGCATGCAATGTTATTTTATGTAATAGGAATTGAGATAATTTTCAGAGCTTAATGAATGCTTTGTTCACCTAATATGATTTGGTTATAACCATTCAGTTGCATGGTGTCCATCATAGGATTTGGATTATCTAACTTTCGATTTGGTGGCTTTGTCCCCTTTTCTTAAAATAATATTTTCTCTAACCGTTTTATGTTTTCTTTAATAAAAATATAATAGATATTTCCAAAAGGGTCAAAGTTAACAAAGTCACCAAATTGAAATTTATAGAATCAAAGTCTTATTCTTTTACATGTGTCCTGTCGCCGTCGTCCAATTTTCATGTTGTTTTGATGGTTTTTTGTCAGCCACCATTTCTTGTGATGTATGCACTCCCTTATGCTATTTAACTTTGTAGTATATTTGCCTTAGGTGATTCTTGTTCTATTTGCATTTTAACAAAAGATGGCCAACCTGGTCTAATTTTGTAGTACCATTTAAACTTCGTTGACAATACATCAGCTCCTAATTCCCGATCCGCTCCCTCTATTATAGAAAGAAGAAGAAAGCAAATTAGTTGTCAACATATCATATTTGTAGTCAGCAGATGTCAGAAAGTGTGTTTGCAGTAAAGGTGGATGTATTCCAGAGGCATAGTGTTAGAACTGGTATTAATCACGAAAAGAAAGAGTAGAAAGATTGAAAAAAGAATGTATCCAAGATCAATTTGATCTTGAATCTATGAAATTGTATTGAAAGAAAGAGATACAAGAATGAAATGGAAACTGCCAGCAGTTTCCCTCCCAACCGAATTGCTCCAATTCAGTTATTCCACATTTACAAAATATCCAAAAGCTGCCTTCTTACAAGCTTCCCCTTCTCTATTTATACAAATAATACCCTAGTCTAACTAACTAATAAGGGTATTCTAGGAATTCCCTCTTTATTTAATTCAAACAACTCCTAACAACTAACCTCTTTTCTACTACCCTATGCCA
>NC_032025.1:20464306-20579689 GCF_001865875.1 Lupinus angustifolius
TATTAATCACGAAAAGAAAGAGTAGAAAGATTGAAGAAAGAATGTATCCAAGATCAATTTGATCTTGAATCTATGAAATTGTATTGAAAGAAAGAGATACAAGAATGAAATGGAAACTGCCAGCAGTTTCCCTCCCAACCGAATTGCTCCAATTCAGTTATTCCACATTTACAAAATATCCAAAAGCTGCCTTCTTACAAGCTTCCCCTTCTCTATTTATACAAATAATACCCTAGTCTAACTAACTAATAAGGGTATTCTAGGAATTCCCTCTTTATTTAATTCAAACAACTCCTAACAACTAACCTCTTTTCTACTACCCTATGCCAACCCTATCACATAGAGTGAATATCTGCAATGTATTTTACGCATGAATCTTGTGATATGATGCATGCTTTCCATACATTCTCATTTTTAATTCCTTTCTCCATGCTTCCATATTCATTCACCTTTACCAAATATACCATTAATTTCCTGAAAAAAATATTTGAAATTATATCTCTATATTGTTGATGCAGCTTATTTATTAAGTGCTAAGCTTTCTAATTGGTTATTTTATCATTGCAGAAAGAACATCTTCAGAGAGGAGGGATAGGCATGATGTCCCGAGGAAGCGACACCGCAGCCATAGTCCAAGCAATAGCCCACAGCAGAAATTATCAGGCAAAGTCAGAGATAGAGAACATGATTTAGAAAGGGACCGAGACAGACATAGAGATAGAAGTCGTGATTTTGATAGCGATAAGGGAAGGGACCGGCACCGGGAAAAGAGTGGAAGCAGAGAGAGGGAGGATCATGATAAGGAGAGAGGCAGGGACCGGGACAGGAGAAGACGGGTCAGATAAGAACATTTCACAAGCCGTAACAGCATGGAAGATCTATGACCTCAATGGTTTGCTTTCGGACTGGTATTTAAGAGTGTTGAACTGTTGGTCTTTTGTCATCATACCTGGTGCATGATAGGAATGAAGCATCTGCCAAGAAATTGTGTTATAGATCATCCTTAAAAATGTTGAATAGAATCTGGCCTACACCACCCATAGTCTCGGCGGTGTTGCACATTGCCTAAATTATAATCGATAGGATTCTGTCCGCGGATCATTGGGTTACCTAACTGAGATTTTGCTGAAAATTTATATATTTAATTGTCTCTAGCTGTTGAATTCCAATCATAAAGGTTAAACTAGAATCTCTCAAAAGATGACATTTTTTGAAGGGTAAGGTGTAGTTTAGTAGTGTGATGATTTGTTAGTGGAATTATTATTACTTGAAAGTTCAAGTAGGTTTTATTTCATTTTGTTGAGATGTATTTTACAGTTTGTGCAACTATCTTCATCTTATTCTATTTTATCAACTTTTTTGGTGTATTTTTACACTATTCATCAGTCTTATTTACTAAAACTGCTCCCAAGTATAAGAACTCATGGATTAGTTTGATTGAAATAAGCTCTTGGTGACAAAAAGGCTTAGTAACCTTGATTAGGAAACTTGTTATTAGTTGATAGATAGTAAATGCACTTCACACTTGATTTTTTGAAATGAGGGAAATGAATAATCAGTGATCATTCATTTCATTACATGTGCAACATTTTGAAAATTTTAATTATTCAGTGATTACTTATAGCATGTTAAATCCATCACTTAAAAGTTGAAAACTTTGATTGTGCCCTCTTCATATAAAAGCTCTATATATAAACAATTTGAAGATTTTCAGGCAATTGATGAATGCATTGTAGCAAAGAGACTCAACCAATCAACTAGGTTCACAACTACTGGTTCCATTTAAATCAAACAACATCAGTTTTTTAGTGGAATCAATTGGCCTTTTAATCTGCAACATGGTAGTATTGTTATGATTTCTATAAGTGATTTGAAACATCTTCACTGTTTCAAAGACAAACTCAAAGAGGACAATACAGGGTTGGCTCAAATGGTAAGATTGAAATGTGACAAAAAGTGCAATTTAACTAACTTAATTCTCAAATACACTTGTTGAGTAATGACTCTCATTTCCCAAATCTTGCTTGCCAAGGATGTGAAAATGATGGGGTCTTTGTTATGGCTGGCCTTTCTATACTAAGTCTTAAAGTCCCTAATAGCCAAACAAGGCCTATCAAAAGACACTTCTTATAATTTAGAAATTTACGTATTCTCATTGATCGGAAAGTGAAGCCATCTGATGACTTATTTATACAAGAAAAAAAAAGAAAGCTTGTAAACTAGACAAGTAATACAAATCTAACTAACTAATTACTAACTTCCTAACCACCAATCATCTTCTAAAATATCTTCAACAATGCCATTTTTCATGAGAAGTGCTTTTTTTTTAAGAGGAAACTCAAATACTTGTTTGATGCCAAATACCAACTACATAAGGGTATTTATAGGTACATTTGGACAATTCTATACATACTTATAGGATCCTCCTAATAAAAATAGCTAACAAATGTTAAAGATAGAACAATCAAGAGTTTCTCCATAGACATTATACAGCAATAGATCTTTCCAAAACCAAGAGTTTCTATTTCACTGAAACATAATACTGATACCATTACAAACTTAAATGACCCTGCCCTCATTAAAAAAAAGGGACCATGCACTTTTCTATATTTCTCAGAAAACTATATCCTATCAAGGTTCAATTCACTGTACAGAAATGTTGTCATAGACAACTGAAAGCAAACAACAACAGATATTTAACCAACTAACTTGAAATTTCTAAGATAAGGAAAAACCAGCAACATTTAGAAATGGTATCCATTGAGGCTGCCATAAACATATTCTGGTCTATAAGCTGGCTTCATTACAGCTTTCTTATTGTACGCTTTGATCGTCGAGACATCGGTGCCTACTGCTTTTGAGAGACCACAACTATCAAGATTGGAAGTGTGTTGTAAGACAGTATCCAGTTGTCCACATGCTGCAGCAATTAACCCTGCATGCGACATCATCATCGACCAACCCATAAGTCACATTTCAGAAGCTAAGGCCTTTTTAAGAACATTTTTCGCTACGCATTTACAGAAAGACTTTACTTAGAGCCCTTTCTTTATACTCTTGAACATCAAATACCACTATGTACTTATGAATGTGTTGTTTTAATAAGTGTGTATAAAGAATGTATAAGGTAAGTGAGAGATATAAATGAATGTAGGCGATGTCGAATAGTGTTGGGTATCCTTTTCCGAAAAAATAGGATGTTCGAGTAACAGGAATCCCAAGTTTATATGTTATTTTCTTTCAAAATGAGTATGTTTTCATTCACAGAAAACTAGCTCCAAGAAGCAGAATTGACATTCTGTAGTGGTTATTTTAGCCCATACTTTTTGTTCATTTTTATCTTTGTTTTTGTGACTACTATTAACCTCTCCCTATGAAAATAATGCAATCAAAATTGCACTATAGGTATTTCATTTAGAATGAGACAAGTATCATATCAAATAGAACACTGCAGGGCACACAGGCATGTGAATACATGAACTACATTTCTAAGAGAATCGGCGTACATACTTGCACCGTGCAGACTAGAAAATGCATCCAGAACACTGCATGAGTATAGCTCTTTTCTCTATGTTTAAAGGATGTAGCTACTGAGAGTGAATGGAAAAGAAAAGGGTGGAAGTGGATATAGATGAAGCTAGAATAATGAGTTTGCATTGATGCATACAAGTCTAATTATTGTTTTCCTTGGCTTATTTCTTCTGTCAAATAATAACTCATAGAGTGACTTATACTATAATCTGTATCTAGTTGCCTAGGACTAGGGCTAGAAACGAGCCGAACCGAGTCGAACCAGAGCTCGACTCGGTTCAGCTTGATGAAGATTTGCTCGACTTGAGTTCGAAACGAGTTATGTTTCCAACTTGAATTCGACTCAATTGAAGTTTGCAAACTGTTTGATTCGACTCGTTAGCTTGAAGTGGTTTGGTTCATCAATAATTCGTGAAGTGCTGCTTAGTTCAACTTATTAGCTAGATTGGTTCGGCTCAATTGGTTTAGCTAGTCAACTTGAATGATGATTATTTATTTATTTAATATATAAAATTAAAGATGCATATACATATATACATACATATACAATTATACATAATAACCACACAAAAAATACATATACATACATATATATATATATACACATTAATCGAGTCAGCTCATGAACTTTAAAGAGTCGGACTATTCTTAGCTCAGTTTTGGTTCGTTTATTTAATAAGCTTAATTTTTAGCTTAAGTTCAACTCGTTTGGTTCATGAACCAAGTTTATTGAGCTAAATAATGAGTCGAGTATCGCATGAATGTCGAGTTGGTCCAGTTCATTGTCAGTCCTACCTAGGACCTTCAGAATATGTCAGTTCATTTCCCACTATATGTTGCCACTTAAATGATAAGGGAGTGCCACAGGTTAAAATCAATAAGGAAATGTGTTTCTGGAAAATAAAAAACCATTTAACTACAATAATGTTCCAATAGAAAGCAAAGAGCAAATAATTACCTAAGAACAGTGAAGAACATATAATACAAAGATGATATATTATATTCAACTTGGATGCAAAATGGAAGACATGTATTATAGAAATACCTAAGAACAATGGAGAAGGTTTTCCTGGTCTTGATTTAAATTCTGGATGGAATTGGACACCGATAAAATAAGGATGATTAGGTAGCTCAACAATCTGTAACATGAAAATCGAAAATTTGCTCAGAAGTATTTAGCTTATGCTTATAGAAATCGAAGCATTCCGTGAGTATGTTCATACCTCCATGCGTTTACCAGTTTCATCCTTCCCTGTAAAAGAAAGTCCAGCATTTTCTAGCCGAACCACAAAATCAGGATTCACCTGCATATGAGAAGGATCATTTTCCGTCATATACAATATTTACAAGACAGTTTCATGCATGATCATGCAATACCTCATATCTATGCCGATGTCTCTCATCAATGAAGCCTTTGCAGCCATACCTAAGAGGTAGACTATAAGAGTTAGAAACCTTATACATCTAATCCATTAAAAGAATATTTTCGTGCCGAATAATTTATCAAGTCATGTAGTGTTCAGTCATACTGAAGCACACATATTACTCTCATTGCCCAGCACAAAAGAAATGTATCTTCTTGGAAAAGAAAATAAACAAAAAACTGAATGGACTAATAATTAATACTTACAATTTTGCAGATTTGCAATCCTTGGTCTGGAAAAAGGTCCTCCGAGATCCGAGGCGCATGGTGCCTCCCATATGTGTTTTGGATCCCTACACAAAACAGTTCAAACAAATCACAAATAGGGAAAACATGAATTTTGTTTACCTATATGCTTAGCATTAGAATAAGATAAATTCAGCACCAAATATAATGGTAGATATCAATACCTCAGGCATAAATATAACAACGGGGCTTTTAGCATTCGGATCAAATTCAGTGCTATTAGCATCATGTACACCAAGAACAGATCGTGTAAATTCTACGACAGCAATTTGCATTCCAAGACAAATGCCGAGGAATGGAATTCTGTTTTCGCGGGCATACTTAGCAGCAATAATTTTTCCCTGCACTCCTCTATCCCCAAACCCTCCAGGAATAAGAACACCATCAGCACCCTGAAGGCAAATACAAGTTAGATAATTATCGTATATCGCTCTTGGAACTAAAGAGATGGAAATTGGTAGCTGAAGTAACAAATGGCTATCTCAAGCTGTAAATGAAACCTTCAATAGCTTCCATGCTGCCTTGTAAGCATCGGGATTCTGCAACATTGAACAAAGAGCATAAATATGAAGTTGAGGATTATCGAAAACAAAAGAAACTTAGTATGATAAACCAAAATTGATGTAACCTCTTTCGCAGTGGCATCTTCAAGGTTGGTAGCTAAAATCCAGTCCACAAAAAGTTTCTTTTGGCAATCAACAGAAGCGTGCACTAAGGCCTGAACTCGAAATCGAAGGTAACAAACTTATTCTTATGCAATCATGCCTAATCTATACAACATTCAGACATAGTACAGGTAGTAAACTCTTAACATGACACAAATTTGAAGGCTAATGAAAAAATATAAGCAAATGCACACTTCATGAAGGTGATTAACATCCGTAACAATGCGTGATCAGAAGTAAGGGCAATAGCAAATATAGCCATGAAGTTAAGCTAGCTCCACCTTTAGAATAGAGAGGTACGCATCCGAAAGATCTGTGTATTTTCCCACCAAGGCAATACGAACCTGTCATTTGCAAGACGAGTATAAGTATTGTCGATAATCATGGACGGAAAAAAAGTAAGATTATCTTTGGAGTAGCAACGCACTGGTTCATGAAGCAAATCATAAGCTTCAGCTCTACAAGTCCATTCCTCTAAACTCGGCTCTCGAGCTACACTGCATATACATTAAATTTCTACTTAAGTCTTCTAGTAAAACCAAGTATAAAAGTTCTCCAAATCCATCAAGTCAAGTTCAGGAAAAAGAATAAAGATCATGTAACTCTGTGAAACTAACCCATTAAGGTTCAGCACTTTAAATATTGCTTCATGAGCCTTCTGATCCTATATTAGAATAAGACAATTTATAAGAAATAGTACCTGTAATAGGATTATATGTAGTTCAGCAGTTTTAGACGAAAACGTACTCGTAAAAGCAAGGGAATGTGCCATATGTTGGGAACATCGTAAAGAGTAACAATGTTTTCTGCCTGGAAACATGAAGCTTTCAGTATATAAGACTCATGCAATGTTGAGACAGTCATTTACACCAAAATATACTAATCCTTAAAACCTCATACCCGAATCATGCAAAATTGAGAGAGTTTTCCCTTTGCATTCTCATCCAGTGCCTGAAAAACAATCGACTGTTAGAACCGCAAATACAAAATTTGCAGTTAAAAACAGTATGAACGACGGAGGGGAAAGATTCGAGAGACAAAAAAGAGAGAGAGAGCAACCGTTGTGCTGCGGCATGCTAAGATATGAGGAGTCAGACCTTGGCCTCGCAATCTGCGAACACTATGTTGAGTTGGTTTTGTTTTCTGAACACAATAAACATGATTTTCCATGTTATGATGAAGGTAAATCATTCCCTACTATATGGATCTCAATGGAAATCAAATTGTATCTTATTACCTGTTCACCAACAACATTTACAACCGGAACAAGACTAACATGAACTAAGCAAAAGTTGCCAGAACCTGCAACGAGCACGATTAAACTTAGCGCAATGTTACATGTACAACAAATTCCGACAACTTTTTCGAATAAGATTGTACAACCATTTAACACACAACGTACAAGTACCCTGCCTTATAAAAATCATTGTTGTCCAGAAGTAGTAAAAAATCAACTCGTGAAACATTCTCGTCTAACAAATAAGATCGTACGCCGATTTATACATCACATTCATAAATTAAGTATCCTCACCTACTCTATAAGAGAATTGTCCTAATGCCTGAATAAATGGCATAGATTCAATATCTCCTGCATCCATCAAGATATATTCTTATAAGTAAATAATAGAAATAAATAATCTAACTATGAAGAGTGAAGAATGTTTTGAAAGATGTACCTATAGTTCCACCCAATTCTATTACACATACATCAGCTGGACCTGGTTTTCCATCTACTGGTATGTGGGCCACTCTCTCTATCCATTCTTGAATAGCATCAGTAATGTGAGGAACAACCTGAGGGTGAAAATAGCATCACACATATTATTATTATTATCGGTAAGGTTGCATACATCTACCCTCCTTGGACCAGACCCAGTAAGTGGCACCCAGTGTCTCAAATTGCGGACCGTATCACATGATGTGGCCGCAATATTGTGGTTGTGGTGACCGCCACAATCGCATCACACTGCAATTGCGGTGTGACACCGAACCACAATGACGTGGCCGCATCAGGTCGCAACACAACCACATTTGGGCCGCATTGGACTGCATCGAATTCAAAAATGTCTTTTTAATCACAAAAGAATTCACATCGCAGCAGCAGCAGTCCGTCTCGCAACGGGCTTAATGACTGCAATGGCAATAACCACAACTGTAACCATAATCGTGAATGCAACCGCAATTATAACACTGAATTATTTCCCTTTATAGTCATAACAAAAACATAGTGATTTAATTAAGAAGGACTGACCTGAACAGTTTTTCCTAAATAGTCTCCTCTTCTCTCCTTATCAATTACAAACTGCCATGAAAACATGGAATGGAATATAAATTTAATGTCAACAATTTGTATTAACAAAAGTACAGTAAACAAAGAACAGATTATTACTATCTTGTTTTTTTAACTATCTCCATGGAACAGAACTTGAGTGTAATATCTATATACGTAAAGATTTATACATAGTCGATTATCGACCATTCATTTGTATTACTTCTTCTGAAGAGTAAATAACGATAAAACATGAATAATACAATGACAGTATATAAAACTCATATGTCGTTGTGACTGCTCACATTGTTTCTGAAAGAAGTTACCTGATAAATCTTGCCAGAAGTTATATTATTATCACTGGTCAACTTGATATCCATAAAGCGCTCATAGTTTCCAAGATCCAAGTCCACCTTTGGAAAGAGAAAAACAACATTTAACGACATTTATTATGAAATTACATTTTTGTCATTGAAAACACGAAAGAAACAATGACTTCTCTCAGATGAATTAAGTATTATTGTAGAACCTCAGCACCATCATCCAAGACAAAAACTTCTCCATGCTGAAAAGGAGACATTGTTCCAGCATCAGTGTTGAAGTAAGGATCAATTTTGATGGCAGTGACTCTAAGTCCACTAGCTTTGAGAATCAAACCAATACTACTAGCTGTTACTCCTTTCCCAAGTCCACTAACTACTCCACCACTCACCAATACATACTTCATTTTCAACCAAGGAATGCAAACAAATGCTAACACTTCATGCCTTTATATACACAATTCGGGTCAGGCACCTCTCTATTAATGGAGAGGCAAGTACAATTTTTCCCTTTAGTTTAAAGGACAAATTTGTCTTATCATAATAAACAGAAGGGTATAAATGTAAAAGCATATCACATTTTCTTTGGTTTTGGCATCACTTACCTCTCCATTACTTGAGAGGAGTCACATTCACACAATTCAACTTCATCGAGACATAAGATACACTAATGGATTTTTTTTGGTATCCAGTGTGTGGTCGTGTTGTGTGACTATCTCTCCTAACATGAAACAAAATCCTCTTCGGTGATCGAGAAGGAAAATCTGTTTTTTCTTTATATTTTTAAGGATAAAAATATAATTTCAGTGTAAATTAAATAATACAAGTGTGTTTGTCTATGGAGAGGAGTCTTATTCTCCCGACATATGTCGCATACAACAACCTTTTACCTTTTGGTCTATTTGAATCTAGTATATATATATATATATATATACATGAGGATAGATCTGTTTATACTCGAATTGAGTTACATTATTTACACTCAATCTCATCGGTTCATCTTTCAAATCCAACATACCACATTAGTGAGTAGAAGAGGTGAAAAAAAGAGGAATCTTAGATGACTTGTAAGTTTCTTCATTGTAGTCTGTTTAATTTAAAAAATGAACAGATGAGATTGAATATTATTCAATTTTAGTATAAAAGGATCCCTTTTATATATATATATACTGAAGGGCATTTATCATGATTTTTAATAATTTAGACATGTTTTGATCAGTTTCAGAATGCAATTAAATGCTACATATTTTCTTTCAAAATATATTTATATGAGACTGGGATTTTCTTTAGGATTTTTCTAAGTAGTCTATTAATTTTGTTAGGTTTTATTAGCATGCACACGTAGATGGATTCTTTCATAATTTATTAATGTTGTGTAAGGTAATGACTTTATTGATATATAGACAAAAATCATTTAAATATTATTATTAACAATGATTAACATAGTTGGTAGATATGTAAATCCATAAGGACTTAGATCTATATTATAGTTTTTATTTTAGAGGTATAACTTATTTTGGTCATGCATATTCTCCAAAATGACTTTTCTTTAGGAATTGAAAAATGATTTGAAAATGTTTTCTTTATGTTATAAAAAAATTATTGTCTATAAATTAAATAAGTCTGCTTTAGCTTGATAAAAATAATATTATAACGTTTTTGAGTTTATAGATTATGGATTTTTTTTACTTACGTGTGGGATTGTTTGAAAGGACTTATCTAATATCATGAGAATAAATTATGAAAATGACAAATAAAAATAGTTTGTAAAATTTTTATGTTTGTTTTTAATTTATTTAATAAGTTTATCAAAATTTCATTGCATAAGCTTTTATGATAAAATTATTATCATATTATATTTGGATAAACAATTTTATTAGATGCTTATTTCAGTGCTTTTATCATAAAAGTTTATGAAATTATTTTAGTGGCTTTTATAATTTAGCTATAGTTAAAATCATAGCTAAGTAAATATATTGTTTTTCTACTACCTAGCTGCAATTTTCCTCACATCTATTCTAGGTCCATCCCTCATAATATATAAAAAAATCTTTTTTTGTAAGAGATTAATATCTATATATAGATGATGTAAAAAATTATATAATCTGTGTATCATTCAATTTATTATATTATTTTATTTAAGAATTGATAATAATTAATATATGAGTGTAAAAGACATTATTTTTCTTACAGAAACAAATAATTCATTGATTAGAGTTTCACTTTTTGTGTAAAAAAATGAGTTACACATTTATATACCAATGAATATGATGTTGGGCACCCAGGTAGGACAAATGACCCCACGTTAGGGATGGTTGTGTCTAGAAATTATAGACCCTAGGGAAACATATAATGGTACTTGCCTAATTCATTTTAATTTTCTAGATTTTGAGCTTCAAAATCAGTCATAAAATTGTTATAATCTGAATAATTTTAATATTTTATTATTAGATTTGAAAAGTATCATAAAATCCATTTTTTAATGGTACTTTTCACAAAAGTAATAGATGAATTTGGTATACCTTTATATTTTGAAGTAAATGATGTCAATAAAATCCATTTTCACAACAGATTAAAATTTATTTCCTGATAGTATATTACACTGCAGTACATCATCCGACTTATATTACATTTGTTTAAAAGTCATCGGTAATTAATAAATCAATAGTGAATAATTTATTAATAATATAAAAACACTTACACTATCAGTCTATACATATTAAATCTTTTTCACAATCATGATTAATATATAATGGAAAAGTGGATCTTCTCCTCTACTTAAAGGTCGAGTATCGAAGGAAATGATGACATGTAGCCTTCCAAGAAATTTAATGATGTAAATTTTAACTTGTTTTCAAATACAAAATATTATAACTCATCAAACCAACCTATATCTCATATTCTAGTACTGGAGATGATCTCATCTTCATAAATAATGGGATAATAATGTACAAAACTCTTATTATTATTGTTAGTAACAGTGTTATTAATATTGTGCCGATCATCAAACTGATTAGGGTATTAATATAATGGTATAGCAGTTCAATTAGTGATTTACTAATTAAACCACATATCGGCGATATTAGATATACATATATAATATATTCATTAATGTTAAACAATCAATAAAAAACATTTTTTTCAATACAAAAATTAATTTTAAATAAAAACCGCCAGGTATGGTTCAATTAAAAATCAGTCAGTATAACCAGTTTTGACTGGTTTTAGTCGATTTTGACCATTATGATATAACTAGTATAATTATTATACATACTGATATTGGGACTAATTAAACTGATCGGTATAATACAATTTTAACAATAGTAGGTAAACTATTTCCTCTTAAAGGATTTTTGGGTTTATATATAGACTTTTAATTAGATGGTGAATTCTACGAAAAAATAATTGAATAAAAGGTTATCCATGATGTTAAATGTTTCTTAACTTAGCATAAAGAAATCTAATACATATATATATATAAAAAGAATTTAACATAAGAGTAGTTGGCCCAACAACCTTGGTGTGTGTAGTAGGATTCAATGTTTCCCATTTTATTCTTATTTTCCTACATGGTGCTGACACGATTATATGACTTAAGTTGTTACCTTTATTAAATAAACAAATAAAAAATAGTGGCTTATTATTATTCTTAATTTCCTACGTGGAGCTGACACGATAATATTTCCACCAGTATATCATTACGGATAAAAATGTGACATGTGTGCTATTTTGTTTATTTTTAAAAATATTTTTACAGAAAATGATAAAATATGACACATATCATGATTTCAATGGTAGGAGGAAATACTTCATTCCCTAAAATTTAATCAAGTTATGGGTGAATTATTCCAATTTCACTTCATTCTCGTTTTTAGGTAAACCACTAAATTCAACCTTGAGATCATAATAATAATAATAATAATTATTGAAGTTTAACGTCTAACTTATTAAGTCCTCCTATTTTCTAAAAACATCACCTATTTGTATAATATGTTCCAATAAAAAATATGATGACATATAAATAGTTGGAAATTGTTTTATTGGAAGCTATTAGTTGGAACTTTTTTAGTGAGAATTTTTGGTGTGAAATTAAAAAACTCATAAGTCTCACATAGAATAATTTTGAAAAAACAAACTCCCAAATTCCACGTAGAATACATGAGGAAGTTGAACAAAATTTCGTGTTATAAATAAAAGTTTCATCCATTATTGTCCCAAGTTGAATGTGTTTTCATTCAAATTTTTCCCTCATATTTTCTGCCAACACATTTCTGACAAACTTCTCACCCTTTCTTTTTGTGACACTAAGAATTGACACAGACAGTCATATTGTAAGAATTTCGAGAACTCACACTAGTAGTCAAAATTATAGGAAAAGAATTGGCACGAGTAGCCATATTGTGCGCATTTCGAGAATTAATACTGGTATCCATATTGTGGTGAGTATATTCGAGATCGGTTCTTACAATGCAGTAAGGACTCGATATCAGAGAACTAGATTGTTTTATCATGGTGACAACATGGTTGATAGTCTGATTACACAATTTAAATAGTGTCACGAAACGTCTTAAAGAAAATGTCATGATCATGATTCAACTAGTAGATATTATTTCATGCAATTTAAAATTAGTGCAGTAACAACATAAATATATGTTTTTTTCAAAAAATATTGGTGATTACATATTTTAATTATTTAAAAAATATTGTTTTTGTAATTGTTATCATTATAGTCAACTTATTCTCAGGTGACAATGTTGATGATAATTACTTTTTGGTGATCATCTCTTTCAACAACCATGTATAACTTTCTTGATAACCTTCAACCATGTTTCATGTTTATTATGAAGATTTGACAAGGAAAATGATATTTTTTCTACTAAATTCTCCTATAAATCATTTTATTTATAAGAAAATGACATATATTATAAAGTTATAATTTATTTATTAATAATTGATTTATAATGATATATGTCATTTTCTTGTAACTAGAATGAATTTTATATATATATATATATGATTTAACAGAAAGATATATCATTAGTTAATTGGGAAAGTCGATTATCAATATTCACCACCCCACCTCTACTACCTCCAAAGCCAGCATACTTTCAATGTGCACTTGGTTGCCTCATACTTGCCACCAAAGAATATATCTAATTGATAAAAAAATTGACTCATAATTTATAAGATTGTGAATTCACTCACCTACAACTATAAGTATTTGAAGAATAAGATATACTCTTTGAAGGATCCAAATCCTAGCTTTATCAAATGACATTATTAATGAATATGTTTCTTTAATTTAGATGTATCATTTTCTCTCTCAATATATGTTTTATGAGATCTAACCACTCAACATCTTCTTTTCTTCTAAATAAACAACCCAACGACTTGTCAATAAGAAAGGGACCTACTTTTCATTTATATTATGAACATGATCACATATATTCAATGTCCATCACATTAATTTTTTTAATTGATATAACATATTTTTATTTGTGTGATATATAATTTGAAACATGTTTTGAATTCGTAACATATTTAATTATATAGGACTAAATTGAAAGAATCTCATATGTGTTGTCTAGTGCTAATAAAGTAAACAAGCAAAGAGGACAAAGCATATGAATGGTTTAATCACAATAGGAAATGTAAATGAAAAGAAGAAGAAAAGAGTCAAATAGTCATGAGGAGGCAAAGCTAAAGTGTGCCCCTCTCATATCTTCTTCAAAAGTGTCTCCCTCTCATATCTTTAAAAGTGTGGGGTAAAAGAAAATGATACTTTTTTTTTGGTTTCCCACGGGTATCTCGCACTGGAGGCAATCTTGTCCGAGTCGGGAACATCTACAGGTATGTGGGACTAACTCTCCCAACGGGAATTTTTTTCATCCACAAGATTCGAACCCGGATTCTTGCTTAATGGGAATCAAACATGTACCACTTGAAGCAATGCATCTTGGTAGAAAATGATACTCTATGTTGAAGCAAATGGGATTCACAAAAAAGATAGGCTAATTCACTTGGCTTCATTTCCGAAAGTTCTTTGGAAAAAAGTTTAAATTAATAAAAGGGCTAAGAGAAAATAATAATTTAATATCTATACATATTTAGCATAAAGTCTTTTACATAATCAATATATTATTTGTTAATATTTATTATTTTTGTTTAAAAATAATAATAATTAATCGCAAATAGTGAACCAATGGAACATGTGATAACAATGTCTAAAACTTTTAGACTATAATAAAATAGGGAAGAAATTCACTTACTCTATGAGTAAGTTAAAAAAATCATTCTATATTTTAGTCATTCATTTTATGAAAATCTAATGATTTATATTTATTCACTAAGATGTAAAATAGATTTTTTAACTTATTCGTAAAATAAGTAGATTCCTTTGGGATAAAATAATGGGGCAAATGAGGCGTGCAAAATTGGTCAAACCTTAGAAAAGAAAATGATGTGAGATATTGATAAGTGAAGCAACCTATGAATCCAACAAAGAATCCTTCAACCGAAAGCAAATAACCTAACGACCAACCAACTTCCTACAACATAAAATATTTGCATGTTTCATGATTCATATAGAAATCAATTTTAACATTATAGCTAGGTGGCCCCTACATTATATTCTTATTATATCAAACTTATCATTATCACTTATAATATATTTCATATATTCAATTCTTTATAGTTTTATTATTTCAAATAATAAATTTAATATTTATTTTTAAAATTTTAATGTATATAACTTTTATTTATGTTAGTATTAATCTACAATAATAAAGCTATTGGATTAAAAAATGGATTGACAAATGTGTTAAAATACTAGCATTAATAAACATAATTGACTATTAGACTACGTAAATTAACTTTGTTGTATTGTACTCTTATAAATAATTTATATTTCCAGCTTATATTCATTATATCTCTAAAATTAAATCTTAGTTATCTTTATGCATTTTTTTTTAATATTTTTGGCTTATGTTACTTCTATTTATATAAATATTAGTCTAAAATTATAAATTTATTAAATTTACAATGTGATGCGTGAAACACTAATAAATAATAATAATAATAAATTGTTGCACATACAATTTTTAAATATCCCGTTACAATTAAATTCCTTTTTGAATAACTTCATGAGTTATTAATGTTATTAAAATTGGAGCGGTCATTAAACCGATCAGAATATTAGTACAATATTTCAACCAGTAACTCAATATTTAAATTGCATGTCGGTTAAACCAATCAAACATGCTTATACTTTTATATATATATATAAAAAGTCATAAAAAATTTAATTAGGTAGATACTCAAATGTATAATTTATGTTTTATTAAGAATTCTCATACACAAACAACTTCAAATACAACTATCAATCTACAAGTACTAATTGTCTCATTTAACAAACTCAAAACATGAACACATGACAAAAGTTCCTAACTCAATCTACTAAACATATAAATTTCTAACTTTAACTTTAAGCAGTTAAACTTGTCACATATATAAAACACATATTCTCAATATCTTAGGCTTAGCTAAGGTAAATTACTAAATCAATTGTAATGATATATCATGATAGTAAAGGACCTTCTACCTTTTGAAAAAAAAAATGAGAACATTTCTTTATGATTATAATTCATATAGCACATAGAATCTTTAGCCATGCGGGTCAAAATAAAGGAGTCCACATGCCTCTCTTTTCAAGTCCGACCGGTCTGACCGTTGACCGGACTTGAAAACAGCTTTAGTCTGCCGTCTTAACCAAATGAGAGTTGGACTGCTTTGAACCGAAAAAAATCCGGTCCGACCATGTTAAACCCGGTTAAACCGGATTAACCCAAGAAGTAAACCGGACGGCTCACTTAAAAATTTAAAAAATGGGACAATGTTCTAATATTTTGTTTTACTATGGTCCTAAAAAAAGATAAAGAGATATTATTTCAATATAATTATACATAATTATTAATTAAGATAAAGTTTTACATTTATATATAACTATATACTTATAAATAAAAATTATTAATTATGTACGAAATCACCTGGTCAGACTAGACGATTTAACCGTTTAAACCGGTTAAACCTAATACAGGACCTCTGTCGGTTTAACGTCCGGCTTGGATTTCACAACACTCCATGTGCATGTGGTAGTTGAATGATGGAGAATTTGTTGAGACAAAGTAGAAAAATGTGTGATAGAGTTGTGTTACTAAGTGAGGAAGCAACACGGAACTCGATCCATTCATGTCACTGTTATTGTCTGTTATTGCAGTTTGCCACGTCACTTCCACGTTCTAGACAAAGGAGGAATGGGATCGGCGGTTCCATTCATGTCCTCGTTCACGTTGTTATTCAATTAGAAAATGATATTTAAAAGTTATAAAACAAAAAATATTGTTTTTATATTATTCATTACAATTCTATTGATCAAGGACAGAGAGACACCATTATTTTGGGACACAGGATATGGATTCACAAAGGAGTCCCATGTGCATGTTCTTTTGGTTTATTAGCACGAATCATGCCAACATTATCCCTTCCTTCATTTTCCTTTGTCCTTTTTTTCTCCAACTTTATCTCCTATAATTGTGCCTCCCAAACAGAATAAATATCCCTTCATTCTTATTTATGAACAAGTATAAGAGAATTGAAATAAGCTTTATATAATGTTATTTTATAGAGAGATAACATAAAATCTATTTCAAATTTAACCTTTTGCTAGATATTTCTATATAGTTTGTTAAATCTAGATATTTATTACCAACAAAGCATTCATCTAGTAGTCTAAGGTTTGCTAGATCTCTAGGATGATCAGAAATTTAAGGTTCGATTTTTGAGAACGACACTTGTTGAGAGGGTTAGTCACATAACTTAAAAATGATTAGTTTCTTATTTATGCAGTAAAGGAGAATATCTTTAATAATACCAAAACAATTTAGATAATCGTTAAATCTATTGAGATTTTTATTACTATCATATAATTTGGAAGTCTACTAATGTGGACATTGGACACCACCATGTGCATTGCCAACGTACCATGATGAAGTATCATTCAATAGTATCATTGACCTTTTTCATACATTATATAATAACATGTTTCTTAATTGTTAATTGTTGTTGAATGTTCAATGATATTCTAGTGTTGGTGATTCCTAGCAGTCTCGGATACAAATAAGATTGATAATAGAAGGAGTCATATTTATTTATTTTAAGCTGGATTTATTATTTAGTTCGATAAACTTAATAAATGAGCCGAATTTAAATAGGATAAAATTTGATTCGTTAAGTTCGTGAACTGACTTGACATATATATATTGAGGATCCACTTACTCCAAAAGTAACTTTTTTAAACTTACTCCTTATCCTAACTATCAATTTTAGGGATATAATGATTTAGATCTACTTACTATCAATTTTAGGGATATATAATGATTTATTGTTATAATTATATCATGACTCATGTATTATTTTTTATGTTTATTGTTATTATATATATAAACAATGTTATATTAATATATATATAACTTTGTGTAATATTTTTTAAATTGAATCATTACGGCAGATATCATAATAAACATCAGTCATTCAATAGCGCAATTTTGAACGACTTTGTTGAAAATGAGGCGGAAGAACATCAACAACGAATAATAAAACAATTGCTGTCAAATTGTGTAACTTCAACAGCGCATTCTTGACAAAACGCTATTGAATATAAGTAATGTTAGCGTTGGTGATTCATGTTTAACAGCGCATTTAATAGAAAGCGTAGCAACAACGTATAATTAAGGAAGCGTTGTTGAAGATAACATAGTAATTGCGTTTGCTTAAATATGCACTATTGATATTTTACGACTTTTTAAACGTCTGAGATATTAATAGTGACATTTATGCGTCTCTTCGTTTGTTGAAATATTAATGGTTGAATAGTTATGCGTTTCTTGGTTGTTGAAATATTAATGATTGAGTGATACGTTATGCATCTCTTCGTTTGTTGAAATATTAATGGTTGTTCATCTACAAATATTGTGGTTCACTCAATGTTTTATTTCATCACTAAGAGTATGTGTTTCTATAAGAGTATGTTCATGAAGTTAGGAGGAAGAAAACACAAAGTAGTAAAAAAGAGCAATACTACAGAGAGAGTGAAAAAGGAGAAAAAAGATCCAAATTTGTGTATAATACAATAACGCTTTTTTGCTATGGCGCTGTTAAACATATGAACGTCAACAGCGCAACAATAAGCGCTGTTAATAAGACCTATAAAATGCGTTGTTTATGTATTAATATATGACAGCGCTTTGTGGACGAGATGCACTATTATATTTGTGCACTATATGACAACACTTTTTGTGTGTTGCTTTGTGGTATATGATCAATACAACAACGTTTGTGAAGCGCTGTTAATTATGGTCATATACTAATGCGGTAAAAAAGAAAGCGCCCGGAAGCATTGTTATTATACATCTAAAATAAGCGTTGTTGAATGCTAACTCTAGCGTAGTGAATTTATTATTTGAGTTGAGCCGAACTGTTCATGAACTTTAACCAAACCAAATTCAAGCTAAAAATATAACTCGTATTGAACTTGAGTCCGTTCAACTCGTTTCCAGCTCTGTATAAGTCCAACATGATAACTATAAGATTTTATCATAAGTTGATTGGAAAGATAAGATTATTATCATAATCAATCATCATAAGAAGTCGGTCGAGATGATCCCATGGTGGTTATATCATAAGCCCGCCATAATAATAATGATATATGCCTATTATACCATTTGATTTGTTTGCGAAAAGAAATTGAAGAGCATTTGCGTATAATATATTCTCTTTGATCTCTTTAATAAGTAATTTAACTAATTTAAAAGGTAGTTAATTGCATTGATTTAATAAAAAATACAAATAATTATAATTACTATTTAGCATTTAGGAGAAAAATTAAAAGTAGTATTGAAAATATTTAAATCTAATAAAATTAAATTTGTCTATATTTAATACAAAAAATGTTGATATTTTATGCTTATAATTCAGACCAAAGGAAGTATATAGATATTTAATTTCATCATTGTACAAATTAATTAACAAACTACTGTTTTATTAGTATAGTAGTATTCTAACTGATATTATATTAATAAATAATAATGATATATTCTTATATAAATCTTCTTTCAATAACAAAGTGATATATGTCATTTGAAAATTAATTACTAATATACAAAATATTATTTATAATATATGACTTTTTTTGTGGAAGGAGAATTTAATAAAATAATATATTCTCAATTAATAAAACTCAGGTTTCTTGTCATGAATAAGGGATGATGTTTCGGGGTAAGATGGGACACGTATAGTTATTATCAGACAATGACTACATAGAAACATTCAAGTCTAGAAAGAATAGTATTTAATAATACAAATAAAGTTTGATTATTAGTATTATTTTATGGTTGCCATTAATCTTTTTTAAAGTCAATTTGTTACATTTTTTATAACAGTTTATTTTTTTTATAGATAATTGAATATTAATTTGACATAACTAAGATGTTATGATATGGGAAACAGAAATTAGAGTAAATTCTTAAGGATTGAAAATATAGTTTAATATCTATTATTTGGTAGTGTAAATTAGATTGTCAACTGCTATATATTACTTTTAGTTGGGAGTCAATAATAATTAATAAATTGTGAATGATATATTGATAATGTAAAAAAATTACATTATCAGTGAATCAATAAACTATTTTCTATTGAAAATAAACTATAGATATTGCTTAGACATAGGGAATGACTCAAATAATTATTATAAAATTGTTGAGAACAATAAATTTATGTAATACAACTATATATTGATTATTGACATTAAAAATTATTTATTATTCTCATGATCGTTTATGGTAATCTTATCTATACAAAAAAAATCAATAATTCATATTACTAACAAATATTCATGTGATTCACTTCCCATATATATAATTATTAACTAATTAGTGCTGGTAATATTTCAACAATTTAACACTCTTTCCTTTTATTTTGCTCTTTAGTAAAAATATAAAGTGTTCTCACACTAAGTGTGATTAATTAATAATTATTGCTCAAATATTTGTTTAGCTTTAGTCAAAAAGTATTTTTCAGTTGATTTCCAATTCTTACGCAAAGTTCACACACATGAGTACATCTTATCCTATGGTAGCTTTTGAAAATGAAACAAATCAATAGTTATATTCTTTACAAAATCATTATTATTAATGAGTGGTTACATTAAGTGCTCCATACTTCTTTCTTCTTAATTAAATAAAATTAGTTTTGGAGAATATGTAAAAAAATATGCACTAAAATATGAAAAAAGTTAGTCATATTATACTATAAGTGTTTGTTGACTCGAATAAAATTAACTCATAAAAAAATACATGTGATTCTATAGCTTAAGATTTTGCTAAGAAAAGTACCATTTACCTTAAAAGTGAGATATTAATCCCTCAATCAATAAAAACAATTCTCTTCCCATATATATTATTTTCAAGTAGATGACTTTAAAATCTATGTATAATGTAAGAATTTTTATAATATCAACTTATCATTCATGTATTATCTATCTTAATGTAAATAATTGACAAATGGATAGTATATTAAGAAAAAATATGTATACATTGACAATATATGATTTTTATAGCATTATTTATTATTGATATTTAATCATCTTGACTTTTGATAAAAAGTAATCCAAATGAATGGTGAATGATGTTATGTTTCTGTATAAATCTTTACATTGACTAAAAGGTCAATCTTTCTGCTAGATCTTCAGAATGAGTAAAAGGTTGAGAGCTCGATTTATGTGAACGACACTTGTTGAGAGATACAACACAAAAATATTATATTTTTTGAAAAAATGAATGATTGTGTAGTTGATGTATGGTTTCCTTGTCAGATACAGCACAACACATTAGTTGTTGTTTTCATTCCGACTCAACGCCACGTGTTTATTGTGAATATTTGAATTCTATGAATTTGGTGTTTTGACTTATTTTCTTTTCTCTCTCCATTCATTCATATCTTATTCTTCTTCCAAGTTTCTACTGTCTCTATCATTATTCTATAGTCTAAACTTGTCATGACTTAATTCCAAAAGTTGAACTCTTATCAAGATAATGTTTGGTACATGGAATTTAGTCTAAGATTGGATTGTTGGAATTGAAATTGTCATCTTGAATTTTATTATCATTTTGAATGTAGAAAGAATATATTTTGTATTGTCACTATGTATATATATATAATAATTATAATACTCATATTCATTAGAAATATTTTTTTTTATGAAGACACAATGATAACTAAATATCAATAATGAATAATACAGTGAGAATATGTGTCATATAGATTTACAAGATGTGAGTGCATACATTTGTTCTCATATAGAAAACATCATACGAACGAGTGTTGGTTCAAGTGATACATATTTGATTTCTTTTAAGGTAGATCTCGGGTTCAAGTCTTGTGGATGGAAAGATACCCGCTGTGAGAGTTAGCCCCACATACTTGTTGATGTTCCCGACTCGGACATGATTGTATCCAATATAAGAATACATGTGGGAAACAAAAAAAATACTGAAATCATCATTTTAAATCCCAATTTCATAAAATTAAAATATTATAAACTAATTTATATTATTCCCATTTGTTAAACTTCAATTTTAGAATAATAGTTATATGGTGTCTTTCATGCATACACATGGGATTAGTGTCACAACGCCGTGTTACAAAGTGCCTCCGGTAAACCATCATCAAGTCTCTTGTTGCTATCACTATGACTAATTGATTACAACCATCTCAATCCTTACGCAATTATGTCCGAGCCGAAAATATCTATAGGTATGTAAGTTTAACTCTCCTAGCGGGTATTTGTTTTATCCACATAATTCAAATTCGAGACTTTGTTTAAGGGAAATCAAACATGTAGCACTTGAATCAACACATATACCTTGTGTAAGTATTAGAATATATATATATATATATATATATATATTTTTTAATTGTAGTAATTTTTAAAGCTACTTTCTTCATGTACAATTTCAAACTGTGAGAACTTGGAAAACATAAAAATAAACACGATTAATCTATTTTACGACAAATAAAATAGTAGTATAATTAGATTGATAAAATTAATCAGTAAAATTTCAATGAATAAACATTGTTAATGCCTTTAAAATTTTAAATATGTATAAAACATGAATTGTAATAATTTAATTTATTTTCAACAATCATTTATTCAATCAAAAAATAGATCTCTAATTCGGATAATATACACTTTGATGATACGAGATCTTTGACATATTAGCAATATTTATTTATTAGATAAGCTATTGAAAATATTTATCAAAAAAATCATGTCAACACAATAGTAGATATTTATTACTTTTGTGTAAAAAATTAAATAGTTTCATTCTCATTTTCTGTTTGATAAAAGTAATTCTCATTTTAATATTTCTTCTAAACAATAGAGTTCAACTCATCAAAATTATGAATATTATCTTATTTGATTAAATTTTATTTAAATTGATATAATTTGATCATCATAATCATTAAGTTAGGATTTGTTTTATAATTTAGGTTTATGTAACATGGTCCTAGACTTTCTAACAACCATACCTAACACTTTGGATGATAAGAAAGAGTAGAAAAAAGATAATGAATAAGACCTTAAAGCATTAGGGTAGGGTACCCCACAAACCCACATGGTATGGGGTAGAGGATAATGAGGGATAAAATCTTCAAATGTGAAACAAGTGTTAGGTATGATAGTTAGAATTTGCAATACCACATTCCATGTTCACCAAATCATAAACATTCTATTGTTTAATCTCTTTTCTTTTTAAAAGACCAAACACAATGGAATTATTAAGAAAGTGAAATGACTTTGCCACTTCTTTTAAAAAAAACACTTCATCATTTTTTTTTAGTTCTTTTAGTTAATTATTTCCCTCTCTTTATCTAAAACTAATAATTTTAAACCTAAATGACATAATAGGCATTGGCATATTTTCAGTTTGCAATGATCATAAAAATTTGAACCTTGCAATGAAAAGTAAGAAGAAAAAAATAACAATGAAATGATATGTGATTATATTAAAATATGAATATATTTTTTTTACTGAAATAGGGTTATCCCAAATAATAAATTTTTTATTGGGTAGAAAAAAAGAAGAAATAATTGAGATCTTTTTTTCAACACAATTTGCCTAATAATGCTATGGAGTATGGTTGACGTTTGATTTGATCCACATGCTACACATATATACCTTATTAAATGCTTCATAAATAGTTTTTGTACACTTTTATGTTACATTTTTATTATTAAAAAATATATAAAATGTATTATAAAATTATTAACTAATTAATAGCACCAATCTACATAATTAAATCTGATGAATAGTTGAAATCATTGTAGGTATTCAATAAATAAACATAAAATTTTGATCTTATTGGTGCATATTAAACTCTAAAATGTAAGTTGTACATTGAAATCTCAAAGTTGAATTTTAAAGAAAAATAAAAAGAAAGAAAAACTTCAAAACTATGAATTTATTTATTAAATAACTTGTAAGTTTTTTTATTTTTCTTTTCTTCAAAATGTAACTCAATGACAAAAGGACACTAACTCAAGTTTATATAATACTTCAAAAGAGAATAAAATGTAAGAGATTTTTGAATTTGTTTGGGTGAACAATGTTGGTGTGACACATATTTATGAATACTTTTTAAGAAACCATTTTTATTGTGTGAGAATATGCAAAGTCCATTAAATAAATAATAACTTCATTAGTGGATCTCACATAAAATTTATTCACTGATAAATAATAAATTAAAAAGAGAAAGTTGCTAACAAATATTTTTATACTTTCATGGTGCACCCATATGATCAAACTTATTATAATAAATTCAGTGGCTATCAATAGTTGATGCCACTTTTCTGTCGGTAATGTTGGTCTTCATATCAAAAACAATTTAATTAAACCATTCAACTAATATATGATAATTGACATATCTTATCTTTTATGATTGTGGTGTGTTTATGAATTTTTATCATGTTTCTTTTGGTCTTGTTTTATCATTTTAAGTTAGTTAGAATGGTTGATAGTTAAAATTTGAGAATGTAATGTTGCTTTTACGTAATATATTTCATGATTTAAATCACAAATTAGGATTATAAAATTAGAAGGATATGACATTTTTCATAAATATAAAATTTGTAAGTAAATTTTTAGTATTACCAATAAATTATTCACTTTTTGTGTGTATCATTTTCATTAAATAAAAAATACTTATGAACACATGGATGATAGATTATGAACTTATATAAAAATTATTACGTTGTATATGTACAAGCTATTTTTTCTATTCCTTAAGACGACATATTGAGATAAATAGTAAGAAATTAGTTTTTTGCCTATAAGATAAAGAGATAATAGTGTATATACCAAAAAAGTATTTTCTCTGGATTATGAAATTTAATGTTGGGTATACTCACACAAAATTTACTTTTCTAAATGGACCTAGTATTAATTAATATAATGTTCATGAAATTATTTAATATACTACACTTAAGGGTGAAGATCCTCCATCTCTAATACTTGAGTTTGTATACTTTAAATACAAATTTAATGATATTTTTATAAAGTGTAAAAGCAACAATTTTTCTATTTATTATTAGAGAAGCACGTTGTTCTTAATATTGAGATAGCTCCAAGAAGATTGATATTTTTATCAAAAGTTATAAATAGGAAATATTTGAGACTTCTATTCAATGCTTCAATCAAATTTCTATAACTAGGGCAGAAATTCTGGCACTGATTATGGTCCCAAACAAAAATATCCTTCTTTGTCACATAAATTGATGAAATATTGGCTTTCTTCTAACATATTTTAAAAAATATTCTTTTAGGGAAACATTTTTTTACAACAAAATGCATCTTAGAATGACACAAAATCACATATTTTTACTATATTACCAACTTGTAATAGTGCTTACATTAATAATAATTATAGATATAATAGTTGATAATATATGCAATCTATTCATATAATGATAAGATTCTATCTAGTATTTTAGAGATAAGTATGTCAAAAAATATGAAAAAAAATAAAAAATGATGAAATTTTTACTCTTCACGACACATGTAAAAATAATAATTTATCTCTTTAGTACTGAAGATGATTCTTTTATGATAAAGTGAGTATTTAAATAAAATAGAGACATGATGTGAGCCTCAATTCTTAAGGGTGGATCTTCCATGTGGAGGAGACAATGATTTACTTGTTCACTAAGTTGTAATAATGATTAGATTCTTGCTAATTATAAACATAAATAATTAATTTGGTGGATGCAGTGGTTAAAGAAAAGGTGTTAGTTGAAGAAAAAAAACACCTTTTAATCTATTAAATATATTACTCTATAATAAATAGTTTTGTTTTTTCCCTTGATAAATACTCTTGGGGCCATGCTAGTAAAATCAAAGTTAATAATATGGACATTTATAATTTTATATTGTACTCCATCTTTATAGGTGTTCGAAATAATTCACAAAATAATAGGATTTTTATTTTTATAATAAATGATGTTACATCAACAATCAAGTTTTAATTTCAGTTAAATTAGGTACATTAAGTGAAATCCTAATTTTCTAGCATAACTTTTATTTATTAATAAAACATTAATGTATAATAAAGAGAAAACATTGTGTGAAGACATATATATAACACGTTATATTTGAAAACAAATGCATTTATATATTTTTATGTTATTATTTATGACTAAATTTTAATTAGAATTAAATTTTTAATATGTTGTCAATATTTTATTAATTGTCTCTACATAAATACATCTCCACATTACTCTTTCTTTCTTGTATAATAAATGAGACTAACATCCTAAAAAATTAGAGAGTAATGGCATCCCAAATATGCCCTCTAAACTAGAGCATATCTTCACTCTCATTATGTGAATTACTCATGTACTCCTTCATTCTTATTCATTAGAAAATATAAATATATATTAAATGAGAATAAAGTATTTTCTAGTATAAGAATATAAATTATCTCATTCATCAACTAAAATTATGACATGTGTCATTTAATTATTTTCTACAAAAATATTTTTAAAACCAAATAAAACAATACATGTGTTATATTTTTACTAGCTAGAGGAGATAAATTATCTCATGTTGTATGAGAAGATATTTTATTCTCATATTAAATTCATGTTTAAATCTTCTAACTTTATTCTCATATATATGAAGTGCTACAAACTTTACTATAAACATGACTCCCCTCTATACATGGTAGGAGAGAAGAAGGTGGATCATGAAAACAAATCCAATCAAAAAAGTCATTGTGTCCAAACCTTACCATATCAATCCTTAAAAAGTAAAAGGAAAAAAAGTGTTGTTATCACTAGCATTACTTTAGTTCCAATCAAGTAATATAGTCCCAAAGTATGGCTCATGTACCCTCATCTCTCCAAGTCTCAAAAGGAAGGACCAACTTGATGACACTCAATAGTTTAGCAACTAAATAGCATTTTCCAAAGACCTAATAGTCTTTGGAAAACAAATAATTAAGGTTCTTTTTATCCTTATTCTTAATAGTCTATTGTTTATTATAATAGGGAAAATTGAACAAACTTCCAATCTTGGATAACAATTACTAATTTTTCAAAATAGGACAAACCCATTTTTAATAAGCCAATACTTTTTAATGACCCAAAAACTTAAAGATTGTGTTATCAAACTTATTGTTATTATACCAATAAGGTGTTAGTCTAGTGATGTAAGGTTCCATTAGATCTTCAGGATGACCAAAATATCAAGTATTTGATTCTTGGAGTGACAATTGTTAGGATGATAAGTCATGCATCCCGAAATGGATTAGTTCCTTACTCAAAAAAGGACAAAGAGATAGCCTTGTTAGCACAAAAAAACTGAATCTTATTCTTTCTTGATAATAAGGTCACCAAGAATGGTGAAAGATCTTTGACTAAAGAGAACTTTTAGCCCCAATCTCATGGTAAATGATAAGCTCACTCTTATGATAGATTTTTTGTTGTTATAATAATATGGTTTCTTAAACATAGATCAAATATCAAAATAAGATATATTTATGTAATTCAGTGTAATATTTATATACAATAAGTAACTTGATATATCATGTATCATTCATTTATATTTATTTTTTGAAAAGTTAATAATAACTAAACATAAATAATGGATAATATACTAACAGTGTATAAGTTTTATACATTATTGATGCATATATTTTTTTTCCCTCTTTACCAAATCAATGATAGATATATATTAATATCCACTCACCTTAGAAGTCTTGAATCTTGTGATCATACAAAAAGACTAATTAATGCAAAATCTAAGAATAGAATACCCATACACAACTTGAGTTTTTGTATATTGACAAGTTAGGACTTATTAACACTACAAATATTTCCAAAAGATTAATATTCTCTTTACGAAACAATTATTTAATGCATTGTTGGGAAACCCGAGCCGAACGTCAAATCGAAAGAGGTCCCATATAAGATTTAATCGGTTTAAATGGTTAAACTATTCAGTCGGATATGATGATTTCATATATAATTAATAATTTTTATCAATAAATATATAATTGTATATAAATATAATTTTATATAATTACTAATTATGTATAATTATATTGAAATGACATCTCTCAATATTTTTTGGACCGAAGTAAAACAAAATGATTAGAATAATGTTCCATTTTTTTAATTTTAAGTAAACCGACAGTTTACTTCTCAGATTATTCCAGTTTAAATAAGTTTAACACGGTCTGAGTAAAAATTTTCCGGTTAGAAATGGTCCAACTTCCATTTGATTAAGACTGCAAAACATAATTGTTTTCAAGTTTGGTCATTGGTCAAATTGGACCGCTTAGTACGATCCAGTTCTCACAACATGTTTTGATTGTGATTGTTAAACTAGGCATTCCAAACTGAATGAAACTGTTAAATCTAGTTTCAAGTTTTTGAGCTAGTTTACTTATTAATCAGAGTTTGTTAATCTCAAAGCTGTTTAACCAATGAGCCATGGTCATTGCATGTTATTATTGAAATATTTGTTACATGGGTGCTTTTATTTATTTATATCCATACACTTATGTATGGTTTTGAAACATAGGAAAGTATTTTTACAAGACTAAATACTTACTACTTTATTAAAATGATAAATTACTCAAAAAATTGGAAATATAAAAGCATATTCTATTAGAAGTTGGAGTTTAATTTTGATACAACTATTAGTATAAGATTTTATACTATCAATCTCAATCTATCATGTACCCACATGTGTGACTGTTCAAGTAGTTTGTTAATTATTCGAAGAGTCAACCATTTTGAATATCGATAATATAAAAAACTTTTACGCTGACTAATTTGATAATAATATAATAAAAAAACATCCAAATTAAATCGTAAAAGTTATTTGATTTTAAATAAATGTGTGGATACCAATAAAGTGTTGGTTAAGTATTGTAAGACTTTGTTAAATCTTCAGGTTGACCAAAAGGTCAAGCATTCAATTTTTTGGAACGACACTTATTAGAATGAGCAGACACGAACCCCGAAAGATATTAATTCCTTACTTAAAAGGTGAAAAGTTACGTTGATAGTGCCCAAAAAAAAAAAAGAGTGAGTGTATAAGTGAGGTTAATTAATTCAGGTTGAGAACAAAATTTGTAACACTCAAATATTCTCCAAAGAGTTGTTGATGATGGCAAAAAGTGACTAAAGTAGTTCTTGAAAAAAGCCTATAACAGAAATGAGTGACCCTCCAAGGAGGCATAGTTTAAGAACCTTCTTCCTCTTCCTTGGACTCAACCAAGTAAAGTGGGATAGACTGGCCTCTAATATATATTCACCATCCAGAAAATACACCTGAAAATACATATATATCATCATATTAGAGGAAATTCAACAATATAACAAAAAACATATTCTGTTATGAGAAGCAATACTTTAAAAAAATGGAATGTTATGAGAAGCAATACATAAGGGCAAGCAAGAAATTGTTCATCACTTACTGGCAAACCATTGAGAACGGCGAGAGCTAGAGAGACATGGAATGTCCACATCAAAATCCTTTCCAGCAAGTTTGGAAGATATGCAACAAATTTTAGTCCCAAGCGAGGCCGATACGATGTTAGCTGAATTGAATGTGCCATTGAGATGACATCGCCAACAAATATAAAAGTCCCACCGCAATTAGTTTCCTTAATGCCGGAAGTTTCAGAAACTGAAGATCTAATTCTTTCCTGTAAAGAACATTCAGGAGAAGGACTTGAATATGTGATCTCAACCCATACTAATCCGGGCTCCTGAACTGGAGCTAAACAAAACTCATCCTGCAATCGATACCAAGAGAACATTCATTAGCTGTAGTATCTTTGCTATAATCTCACTATGTCAGTACCGTGTAAGAAAGAGAGCACACAAATAGAAAAGTCGAAAACATTCATACAATTTTCTACCTGAGAACACGTACACCCACTTCCATTTGTCGCAACTGGCCCCCAATGATCGCCACATTTATTCAGTTTTACAACATCTTTAGCATTTAAGCAGTACATATTCCTTTTCCTGTTTAAATTATCAGTTTGGCTCTGACCATCATCCAGTGTAATATTAACTGAGCATGAAACTTTTACAAAGGCGGCAAGTCCACTGGGACAAGCATCTTGATTTTCCAATGATTCGGTAATTTTGCTTTCTTCCATCATAACACTAGGGACACAATAACCCTTATTGGCAAGCCACAAGTCCCCGGTGTGCTGGGAATTATTTACATTATTAAGCTTGATATCATATGTCAAAGTGTTAATCTCCAACCACTCTTGTGCATTTCTGATGGGTACATTATCAACTGATAGAATAACATCACCAGGAACTAAAAAACCGGACAAAGGTGATGTCCGGGGAACGTTCAAAACCTGTCTCCCATATAGCCAACACACACGCAATAAGTAAGATGATGTGTACAAAAACGAATAAATATGATAAAACTATTATGATCTAGGAAATGTACCATTGGACCGTGGCTACTGCTGTAAAAGGGAAACAACAACAAGGGCAAGAGGAATAACGCCAATCCACAAGCTGCACAACACTAGAAAGTAAAGGTTGAAGGTGTAGAAATCCAATAAACAATCTAGAAGCATGTGGAAGTCTAAAACTAAACTAAAACAATAAACGATCTATAAACAGGGCATGTTTCCTTGAGAGGTTCTTCTAATGTGTGGATCCTCCTATTTTCAAAATTGTTATTGTTCTCTCCTTGAATTTAGAGAATAGTTGTAACTTTCTTACATATAATGAAAATCTTCTATGATCTTGCCTGTAGTTTTCCCCTCGTTTTAGGGGGTTTCCACATTTAATATATTGTGTCAATTCTAATTTATCAACTTTGTTTTAATTGTTCGATATTGTTCTCGTAATTTTGTTACCCGGCAGTTAATTGCCATATCATTACAGCCAGAATGTTTTCAAATGTTACTACTAGCTTTGTTAACTCAAATGATTAGCCAATACATATTTTCACTAATTCTCTAGGGTGTCCTGAAATCAATTATGTCTATGTGTGTGGACATTGGAGATTAGTGCATATATACATGACCCGACTAAATGAGTGTTGAAATAATGAGATTATCAGCTATATATAATTGTATGGTACATTGTACTGTAACTATCATTTTATTTTAAATGGTTGTACATCTCAATATAGTTTACAATTGAATGTGCAGACATTTGCATATTCTCATCCAGTTTGTTCTCTCTCTTATCTTCTCATGTTTCCCTAGAATATTTAAGTATCAATCTTTTTCCTAAAGTTGACATGCAAGATTGTGTGATAGCAACTTCAAAGATTATATTGGTATGTGCATATCTATATAGAGGGTAGCTCATTGCACGAGGCTCCCACCTAGTGGGGTCTGGGAGGGTAGGTGTATACAACTTTACCCTCGTCAGCGAAGAGACTACTGCCGGGATTTGAACTCATGACCTCCAGGTCACAAGGCAAGAAACCTTACTGTTGAGTCAAGGCTCACCTTCCATATTTATTTTTTGAAAAGTTAATAATAACTAAACATAAATAATGGATAATATACTAACAGTGTATAAGTTTTATACATTATTGATGCATATATTTTTTTTCCCTCTTTACCAAATCAATGATAGATATATATTAATATCCACTCACCTTAGAAGTCTTGAATCTTGTGATCATACAAAAAGACTAATTAATGCAAAATCTAAGAATAGAATACCCATACACAACTTGAGTTTTTGTATATTGACAAGTTAGGACTTATTAACACTACAAATATTTCCAAAAGATTAATATTCTCTTTACGAAACAATTATTTAATGCATTGTTGGGAAACCCGAGCCGAACGTCAAATCGAAAGAGGTCCCATATAAGATTTAATCGGTTTAAATGGTTAAACTATTCAGTCGGATATGATGATTTCATATATAATTAATAATTTTTATCAATAAATATATAATTGTATATAAATATAATTTTATATAATTACTAATTATGTATAATTATATTGAAATGACATCTCTCAATATTTTTTGGACCGAAGTAAAACAAAATGATTAGAATAATGTTCCATTTTTTTAATTTTAAGTAAACCGACAGTTTACTTCTCAGATTATTCCAGTTTAAATAAGTTTAACACGGTCTGAGTAAAAATTTTCCGGTTAGAAATGGTCCAACTTCCATTTGATTAAGACTGCAAAACATAATTGTTTTCAAGTTTGGTCATTGGTCAAATTGGACCGCTTAGTACGATCCAGTTCTCACAACATGTTTTGATTGTGATTGTTAAACTAGGCATTCCAAACTGAATGAAACTGTTAAATCTAGTTTCAAGTTTTTGAGCTAGTTTACTTATTAATCAGAGTTTGTTAATCTCAAAGCTGTTTAACCAATGAGCCATGGTCATTGCATGTTATTATTGAAATATTTGTTACATGGGTGCTTTTATTTATTTATATCCATACACTTATGTATGGTTTTGAAACATAGGAAAGTATTTTTACAAGACTAAATACTTACTACTTTATTAAAATGATAAATTACTCAAAAAATTGGAAATATAAAAGCATATTCTATTAGAAGTTGGAGTTTAATTTTGATACAACTATTAGTATAAGATTTTATACTATCAATCTCAATCTATCATGTACCCACATGTGTGACTGTTCAAGTAGTTTGTTAATTATTCGAAGAGTCAACCATTTTGAATATCGATAATATAAAAAACTTTTACGCTGACTAATTTGATAATAATATAATAAAAAAACATCCAAATTAAATCGTAAAAGTTATTTGATTTTAAATAAATGTGTGGATACCAATAAAGTGTTGGTTAAGTATTGTAAGACTTTGTTAAATCTTCAGGTTGACCAAAAGGTCAAGCATTCAATTTTTTGGAACGACACTTATTAGAATGAGCAGACACGAACCCCGAAAGATATTAATTCCTTACTTAAAAGGTGAAAAGTTACGTTGATAGTGCCCAAAAAAAAAAAAGAGTGAGTGTATAAGTGAGGTTAATTAATTCAGGTTGAGAACAAAATTTGTAACACTCAAATATTCTCCAAAGAGTTGTTGATGATGGCAAAAAGTGACTAAAGTAGTTCTTGAAAAAAGCCTATAACAGAAATGAGTGACCCTCCAAGGAGGCATAGTTTAAGAACCTTCTTCCTCTTCCTTGGACTCAACCAAGTAAAGTGGGATAGACTGGCCTCTAATATATATTCACCATCCAGAAAATACACCTGAAAATACATATATATCATCATATTAGAGGAAATTCAACAATATAACAAAAAACATATTCTGTTATGAGAAGCAATACTTTAAAAAAATGGAATGTTATGAGAAGCAATACATAAGGGCAAGCAAGAAATTGTTCATCACTTACTGGCAAACCATTGAGAACGGCGAGAGCTAGAGAGACATGGAATGTCCACATCAAAATCCTTTCCAGCAAGTTTGGAAGATATGCAACAAATTTTAGTCCCAAGCGAGGCCGATACGATGTTAGCTGAATTGAATGTGCCATTGAGATGACATCGCCAACAAATATAAAAGTCCCACCGCAATTAGTTTCCTTAATGCCGGAAGTTTCAGAAACTGAAGATCTAATTCTTTCCTGTAAAGAACATTCAGGAGAAGGACTTGAATATGTGATCTCAACCCATACTAATCCGGGCTCCTGAACTGGAGCTAAACAAAACTCATCCTGCAATCGATACCAAGAGAACATTCATTAGCTGTAGTATCTTTGCTATAATCTCACTATGTCAGTACCGTGTAAGAAAGAGAGCACACAAATAGAAAAGTCGAAAACATTCATACAATTTTCTACCTGAGAACACGTACACCCACTTCCATTTGTCGCAACTGGCCCCCAATGATCGCCACATTTATTCAGTTTTACAACATCTTTAGCATTTAAGCAGTACATATTCCTTTTCCTGTTTAAATTATCAGTTTGGCTCTGACCATCATCCAGTGTAATATTAACTGAGCATGAAACTTTTACAAAGGCGGCAAGTCCACTGGGACAAGCATCTTGATTTTCCAATGATTCGGTAATTTTGCTTTCTTCCATCATAACACTAGGGACACAATAACCCTTATTGGCAAGCCACAAGTCCCCGGTGTGCTGGGAATTATTTACATTATTAAGCTTGATATCATATGTCAAAGTGTTAATCTCCAACCACTCTTGTGCATTTCTGATGGGTACATTATCAACTGATAGAATAACATCACCAGGAACTAAAAAACCGGACAAAGGTGATGTCCGGGGAACGTTCAAAACCTGTCTCCCATATAGCCAACACACACGCAATAAGTAAGATGATGTGTACAAAAACGAATAAATATGATAAAACTATTATGATCTAGGAAATGTACCATTGGACCGTGGCTACTGCTGTAAAAGGGAAACAACAACAAGGGCAAGAGGAATAACGCCAATCCACAAGCTGCACAACACTAGAAAGTAAAGGTTGAAGGTGTAGAAATCCAATAAACAATCTAGAAGCATGTGGAAGTCTAAAACTAAACTAAAACAATAAACGATCTATAAACAGGGCATGTTTCCTTGAGAGGTTCTTCTAATGTGTGGATCCTCCTATTTTCAAAATTGTTATTGTTCTCTCCTTGAATTTAGAGAATAGTTGTAACTTTCTTACATATAATGAAAATCTTCTATGATCTTGCCTGTAGTTTTCCCCTCGTTTTAGGGGGTTTCCACATTTAATATATTGTGTCAATTCTAATTTATCAACTTTGTTTTAATTGTTCGATATTGTTCTCGTAATTTTGTTACCCGGCAGTTAATTGCCATATCATTACAGCCAGAATGTTTTCAAATGTTACTACTAGCTTTGTTAACTCAAATGATTAGCCAATACATATTTTCACTAATTCTCTAGGGTGTCCTGAAATCAATTATGTCTATGTGTGTGGACATTGGAGATTAGTGCATATATACATGACCCGACTAAATGAGTGTTGAAATAATGAGATTATCAGCTATATATAATTGTATGGTACATTGTACTGTAACTATCATTTTATTTTAAATGGTTGTACATCTCAATATAGTTTACAATTGAATGTGCAGACATTTGCATATTCTCATCCAGTTTGTTCTCTCTCTTATCTTCTCATGTTTCCCTAGAATATTTAAGTATCAATCTTTTTCCTAAAGTTGACATGCAAGATTGTGTGATAGCAACTTCAAAGATTATATTGGTATGTGCATATCTATATAGAGGGTAGCTCATTGCACGAGGCTCCCACCTAGTGGGGTCTGGGAGGGTAGGTGTATACAACTTTACCCTCGTCAGCGAAGAGACTACTGCCGGGATTTGAACTCATGACCTCCAGGTCACAAGGCAAGAAACCTTACTGTTGAGTCAAGGCTCACCTTCCAAAATAATTTGCTTTCATTGAGAGTTGAACTCAAGACCTCCCGCTTACTAAACGGGTGCACATATCCACATATGTATCAATCTCTATATATAGAGAGAGAATATGGTTGTATCCTTGTATGATCTAGATTAACTTCTCTTGTCCATGGAGCTCTCACCATATATGCCCTACTATATTTATGTGTGTGTGTGTGTTGTGTGTGTACACACACATGAAGAAGTTATTAAGTAGCATAAGTCTAATTTTCAGCACTAGTGTCAACGGATACATACTATTTTGTATTCAACTTACAACTGCATTGTGCCAAATGCCGGCAGAATACATGCGGAGGGCAGTAAAATGTGGCAAACTTTGCAGCAATTCATAATTGAAGGCAACCAGTGCACCAGGAAATAGAACTGCCATGAAGATAGCAATGTACTCTATTTGTATTCCCTCACTGCTTTCCATTGAAAAGGATCAATAGCATAAACATGAGAATCTAGCTTTTGACATTTCAAGCAAAACTAAATTTGGGATTCTTGGTATCTGCATGATCACATAGTAAATAAAAGAAGAATAAAATTTACTATTGAAATTATATGATCATTGGAAATGCTTCCTTGCATTGCTTTTAAATGGTAGGTAACAGCATTCAACATAAACAAAAGGTGTTTCAATTGCAACTGATGCTAAAATATGTTTTGAACACTATGAAGCATCTTGAATGTATTGCCATTTATAAAGCCTCAAGTTCTCAAAACTTAAAATATGGTATAAATTTTTCTACCGTATCCTTCATGAAGAGGCGAAAGGGGATCTATGTGTACAACAACAATCAGCAAAGTCTTTTCCCACTAGGTAAGGACAATTGCGTGGACTAGACCACAACATTGTGTTTTATCATAAGAGTGTAATATTTACGCACTAACAGTGTAAAGATTTATATACAGTCACTATATCATCTATAATTCATTTGTATTACTTTTCTTGAAGAGTCAATGATGATTAAAAATGAATGGTGGATGATGGACTGATGGTGTAAAAAACTCTTACACTGTCAATGCATACATTTTTTCTCGTTTCATAAATCATGTCCTGAAATTTGTCTGATGGAACAAAATAAAGGAGTTAAGTGTTTGTATAAGTCTTACAATTCAGAACCTCGATAGAAGAGAGAAAGGGAAAGAGAACGAGAAGTACTGAATTTGTTGTGATAGCTCGAGCTAGCTCAACAAAACTACACACTGGCATTTCTTACAGCTTCTACTTAACTACTTCAACCAAAATCCTCACTACACTAATAATAAGGATCCATCATTTTTATCAGGGGAGAAAATTAAAAATATTATTCAATGCAGCCCACACAAACTCATGGATATTTTCTTCATCTTCTTTCTATCAGTCACCACTCATCAGATTTCGGGATAAGTCTTGTTTACGGGTCGGAGATCATCCATTTCTATTTCCTTATATATTACTATATCAGGACCCACTAGCGACTTCTTTGAAACAAGAAATGGATGAGCGTGATCCAAAAGGGGGCAATAAAGCAAATACAACTGACCTAGTGGCAGCAACAGCGTGACCAACTTCGTGCACAAAAACAGATATGACGGTAGAAATGCATATATACCCAGCATCAGAAAGTGACAAGCTTAAACCAGGCAGCTGCATAAACAACAGTAAGTTTGCAAGAGCGTGACAGAGTAAAGATCATTCACATTTTCGGATTTTCCATTACTCGTCACATTGCTATTCCTTGTATTTGTTTCCTAATAACAAAACATTATAGGGAAAACATAGTTACTAACCAAGGGGGAAAACCTAAATAGAAAGGCACTTGTAAGGTTTCCAAGCTTATTGCTGCCACCACAGAGATGCAATGCTCTGGCTAATTCCCAAAGGAGAAACTGAAAAAGTGCGGCTAAGTGAAACTGAAACCCGTAATAAGAGAAGACAATGAAGAAAATAAAAGTTTGAGTAGAGTGCATACCAAAGTAACTCCAAGCAATACAGAAACTGCAAAACCAACCCCAATTGAAAACCAGACTTTCAAAAACCTGTAGAACAATCAAGCCATGATGCATGTATAGAACAATGAAGTCGTCAAAAGAATAAGCAAAAACCCAATGGTGGTTTATTGCAATATTAGGTGTTATTAAAATCCTAAAGTCATGGTAACGCTTTATATAACCACCATCATGGCCTCAGGTTACTCTCAGCTATGCCTAGATTAAATTTTTAGTCCTATGGAATTAGCTACCAGTTTTTAATCGAGTCCTTAAAATTTTAAAATACTTCAAACTTCGGCATAATGGTAAGATTGTTTGTCTTGTGAGCTGGAGATCGCGGGTTTAAATCCTGGAAACAGTCATATATACAAGTCCTGAAAACAGTCATGCTTTCGAATCCTGAAAACAGTCATACTTTCGAATCTTGGAAACAGTCATATATTCAAGTCCTGAAAACAGTTATGCTTTCGAATCCTGAAAACAGTCATGCGTTCAAATCCTGAAAACAGTCATGCGTTCAAATCCTGAAAACAGTCGTTCAAATCCTGAAAACAGTCATGCGTTCAAATCTTGAACAATCTCGCGCGAACTTAAGATTGCTTACATCTACTCTCCCCATACCTCACTATGCAAGGGAGCCTTGTACACTGTTTTTGTTTTAGTCGTCGATCAATTAAGCCATGACATGTCAACATCACAATTGGCCAATTAGTACTACAAAAGTGTGTCGACACATCATCACTTAGCTAACAACATACACTAAAATCAAATATTTTAACATCTCAAACAAAATAATATAATTTTGAATATTAAAAACAAAAAAGGCATAATTTTTTCAACAACCAAAACCTTAAATAAGACTCACTTAGCATGTCTTTGACCAAAATCGAAAAGGGGTTTGTTAAAAGAGAAGATCTTGTAATCACAATACCTGCAATCATAGAGTAACACATGTTTGAATTTGGATAATTTTGAGAAAAAAGAAGGTAAGTATGAGAAATTGAAATGAAGAAGATTACCAACAAGAGATAGTATTATGATGAGAGAATGATGAAAGATGAAGTGGGAGAAGAGTATTAGTGTGCCTTTGATTCCTAAACCTTCTTATTCGTCTCGCTTCAACTTCCATCATTGAATTGAAAAATGGTGAATGAAGATGGTGGAAACACTGAAGAAGAGACAAACTATATAATAACACTAATTTATTATTCGGGATGTAATTTAGGTTTTCCGAAAGAGCTTAAAATCTATGCACAGACACTATTGATTTTTGTATTAGTTTTGTTTGAAAGTCGATAATAAAACAATAGTGAATGATTTGTTGATAGTGTAAAAAATATACATATTAAATCATTTGGCAAAATGAAATAAATTATTTTGCTCCTTTATATTTTCTTTTGTATTTTGTATTGCATCATTTACTATATGATAATGATGAATTAATTTATTTTGGGTACGTGACTGACTTTACTAAATGTCGCTATTAGAATGACACAAATATGTTATTCATGTTCTGTTTTTATTTTAATATTATTAGTCTGAAACATGATTCGAGTCACCAATTAGGACAACGTATCCTTATCATCAGAAATTGAATATTTTACATTTTGATATGTGTATGAATTTATAGAGTATTATACCATTAAGTCAGTGTCTTCATGACAATTATGTGTGATATGCACTTTTTCCATATGAAAAAAAGGTCAAACTGTTTATAATGGTGTATTACCTAATGTATAATAGGTCCAAATTTTTTTAAAAATTAATTTAGTTTAACACGTATGACTTTAAGCTATCTAAATGATTTAGTGGTATAATGTTTGACCAGATATCTAGAATAACCAAAATGTCAAAAATTTAATTCTTGAGAGCGACATTTGTTGAGAGGAGTCGTTGCACTCCCTAAAAGAAATTAGTTCTTTACTCAAAAGGGTAAGGATACACTATTAGATAAAGAATTGTCGAGGGCACGCCTGCCTGGGTGTTGCACATCGTTGCCCCGTGCCTTGGCCACGTGCTAGGCACCAAGCGGGGCGAATGTTGGCTTCCCGCGAGCAATGTCTCACGGTTGGTTGAAAACTGAGTCCGCGATGGAGGGCACCGTGATGAATGGTGGCTGAGCTAAAGCTCGAGACCGATCGTGCGTGTCACCCCCATCACGCCCTCCTACTCATCGGGGCCTGGCCCTTGCCCCGACGGGCGGGTATAGGTCGCGTGCTTTAGCGCCATCCATTTTCGGGGCTAGTTGATTCGGCAGGTGAGTTGATAGGGCAGAAATTTGAATGATGCGTCGCCGACACAAAGGCCGTGCGATCCGACGAGTTATCATGAATCATCAAAGCAACAGGCCCCCCTATAGTAGGCTAATTAGCAAAAACCCACTCTGCACCACCGGACATCCTTTTTTTTGGGGAGACATACTGGGTTTTTTGAGGCTAGATGTCGAATTTTGCCTTGATTTTTCAGGCAGAGCCTGCGTCGACCTTTTATCTAATAAATGCATCCCTTCCAGAAATCGGGGTTTGTTGCACGTATTAGCTCTAGAATTACTACGGTTATCCGAGTAGTAGATACCATCAAACAAACTATAATAGTATATAACTTAACCTAACATATTTTCATCCTACCTCCAATGTGTGTAAAACTTATTCTTTTGTTGACTTTTCATTTAAAAAAATGCAAAGGGAATGCAAACATTAAACATTTAATTTCAATGGTCCTTCGTCTTTTTATTTGTGGGTAATTTATGTCACATTTTTTTATTTTTGCATGAATTTCATAATCAAATTGTACAGTGATATAAATGAATAGGAAGAGCCGCACATGGAAACATTGAATGACAAAAATGAAGGGAGAGTTTATTATGAAGGGGTTAATATATAATATACCAAAAGAGTGTATTATTTTGATTGGTTGAAAAATATAAGTTTAAATTTAAAATTTAATGATAAAATATTTTTTGACCAGTCAGAAAAAGTGATATATGGAGTGAAACTTTTGTAGATAGAAGAGTTTAGATTAGGGGTGAGCTTGAGACGGCTTGGGACGAATTAAACATGTCCATCACCCGTCTCTAAATATTAATCGGGTCAATTTTTGAACTCGAACTCATCCATAATTAGGACGGGATGCATAAGGGACGGATCTAAAATAAGACAGGTCAAGATATAGACGAGTCAGAGTTGAAAAGAACAAAATGACAAACGTAGATTTTTTCCCCTCAAATCTTTAAGCATGCACAATCAGAATTATCACAATCTGTATATAAACTCAACTAAAACTCCCACCCATATACATCAGTATATAAACTATAAACCGTAAATTACATATTTAAAACTAAAAACCATCACAATCACGTGACTAAAATTATAGAATACATTGAAAATTTCAGAACAATTTAAACTATCAAGTGTCAACATAAGCTGAAGTGTTCTCGTAAATGATAGAAAATACATGAGAACTGAAATGACAACAACATGTCATACTCAAAAGTTTACATAAAAATGAATACAATAACTAGCTATTAACTGAAAAATGAAACTTAGATTGGAGTTCACACACAGTACGCAAAAACTAAAAATTAATTGGTTTTCTATCAATCACCATTTATGGGCTTCTAGGTATTTGAGTTATGTGAGTTGAACATGATGAGTATTGATAGATACTTATTCATTTATTCTTGATATATAACTACAAGGGGCGAGTTGAGTGACCTGGACATAAACATGAACCCGTCATTTTTTGACGACATGTCTGTCCCTTTTAATCGGTCTATCATTTTTTATTTATTTGGACAAGTCAGACTTGTTTATAAGTTGTCGGGTTGAGACAAATCAATGGTCAGACCGAGTCTTGCTTATCGCTAATTTAGATGATGAAAGAGAGGCAATGTAGTATAAATTTATTACATCGCCAGTCAATTAATAATTTTGTTGTTGATTAAAACCGTTTATTTTTGAAAGAGAGTAAAATATCTCTTGATATAAGGAGATAATTTATCTCCTCTAATCACTAATCATAACATGTGTCATATTTAATTATTTTTTAGAAAAAAATATTTTTAAAATTAGAAAAAACAACACATATATTATACTTTTCTTGATCGAAGAAGACAAATTATCTTCTGGTAAGACAAAATACTCTGTCCTAGCTATCTAACACAAATAATAAATAAAATAAAAGATTAGATATTATATTATTGTTGTTGTTATATACTTAATATTATTGGTTCAATCGGATAAATGAAAAGAAAACAGAAGAGACTTGAATCACTGAGTTGAAGGTACAGTAGTTATTAAGCTATCAATCTTCCTAATATTTCTTCTTCATAGGAACCCTAATCCCAAAAATTCACTTCGCTTCTTTCAATTGCTTTTTCAGATTGAGATTTTGCTACAAATCCCATTCGATTCAATTCAAATCGAAGCAATGTTAACTTCAAATGATCAACAAATTATGGTCTCTTCTTTCCTCGAGGTTGCGCAGGGTCAAACCGCTGAAACTGCTAGACAATTCCTCCAGGTTTCTCATTTTTTATTATCTCTCTTTTCATTTCGTATAAAATAAGATGAAAATTTGAAGGATTATTAACCAAATCTTTGATTCAAAATTATCCCTTTTGGTTGTTTTTTATAGGTCTTGAAACTATAATGGGTATGCTTTATTTTGGTGCAAAATTTGATTTTATATCATAGAGACCGAGAAAAATTATAGGCGAAACTGTTAGTAAGGATTTAGATGTCAATGATTTGTCCATATAGACATGATTTATGATAGAATATTAATTATGTCGTTTGATAGCCAACCCCGAAATAGGCTTTACTGTCGTTTTTGTTAATGGTTCAGGGATGCTCATCTTAGAGACTAATTACTTTTTGGATAGTAAACAATATAGTTACATGGTACGTGGTACCGGTTCCATTGCATGGTACTCGATTCTATGTGGTTAGTCAGTTTTAAATTTCTTATGAAAAGACTTCCTTTATGACGTACCCGAACATGGTACACGGAATTAGGTATGTTGTACGTTGTCTAAACGAGGGAAATATGCAACTCTGGTAAATAAAACATGTTTCTGATGGGCAGTGATGTGATTTTTTTTTTCCACATGGGGATGTTTAAGTTGGCTCTAGGGTCAGTTTGGTTTGGTGAACTCTTAAGTTGGGGTGAAAATTTAGGGATGAGTTCTATATGAAAAACTTATCCTGGAACGTTTTCAGGGTGTATTGGACTGATTAATAGAGATGAGAAGTGAACCTGAAATAGTAATAGAAATCCATGAATTTTGATTGTTAAGCTTTCATGTCTTAAATCGGCAATGCTTGGATTGTTGTTGTATAGTGATCTATAAAATGTTGTGGTAACTGGTAACAGGCCACAAGTTGGCAACTTGAGGAAGCTCTTCAGCTGTTCTTGATAGGCAGCGATGCAGGGGCGGTGCTGCCATCATCACACACTCCACCTCTAGAAAGTGTTGATTCCTTGATTGATCAACCACATAGGTATGTGGGGAACTAACTGTGTCTTCGATAGTGTAAGACTACATTGTTTATTGGTTGCTTTTAAACTTCTGCATTGGTTGTTTTAGTGAACCTAGGAAGGAGACTACAAATGGAAGTAGTGGCCAAAATGATGGAGAAGTACGCCCTCCCTTACCTGTTATAAGGGAAACTCTTTATGATGGTGCAATGCTGTATGGGTATGCTTTCCATTTCCTTATTTATTTGCTTAACTTGAAAACTGAGGGTTTCTATTCCAATGCGTTTGCTTTATTCGGTGTTTTTATCATTCTTTAAATACGTGTTGATGCAATTCATTAGGTCTTTTAGCATTGGCCTATCTTTGACATCATTTCCCTTCAACTTACCTTGACATCATTTTAGTGCAACTGTAATGACCCTATCTTTGTAGGAAGAGTTCATTACTGTTAGCCTTTCTTTAATTGCACATTGATGTTATTTATCTGGTCTCTGATTTTGGAACGTGTCTTTAATTAGGTGAATTTTAGTATTTTTTGAGTATTATATGTAGGGTATAAATTACTTATATTATTTTTCCCTTTGCTGTGGCAGTCATTCTTCTACCAGCTATCCCGCTATAGATTTTTGGGGTTGGAAACTATCCGGGGGACTACCTAGCACATTTATTCTTTTCTTGTGTCCTGATATGAAATGGCAATGTTGTTTTTTCCTGTCAAACCACTCATTATAGTTGTGTTTTGTAATGTTTATGCAGAGCATCAAGGACTGGAGACCATCCACAAGAACCAAGCTCTCTAATTGCATTTCGTAACTTTGAGGAGGAAAGGAGACGTCCAGGGGTTTGGGAGTCAGAGCAAGGTTCTGTTTCTACAGCAGAGAGTTCTCGGGATAATCTTGCTTCACTTTATCGCCCTCCATTTCATCTGATGTTCAGTGGTTCTTTTGATCAGGTAAATGTGCTTCTTAGTTTGAAACTTTGAATTGTGTGAACTGAGCTTGAGGTGGAATCCAGCCGATCCAAGCCTTACATCCTTTTATTTAATTCAAATTTAAGCTGAGCATGCAAACCATGTTCAAGCTCAAACTTGGTTTTAATTTTTTATTTTTCTACTCAAATATTAAGGCTGTAATTATTTTTTAATAAAAATTATTTTAGTCATAATTTAAAAAATATAATATACATCTGATATTTTAATCTAGTTTTTGCCAAGTGTATTATGTTCACATGCTTAGTCTTTCAGTTTTGCCCGAACACAGAATCAAACCTTATATTATATTCAAAGTTGACATTAATTGTCTTCTAGATTTCACTGACACCCAAATATTTTTCTGAATAAACGCTTCTTTCATCTAATATAAAAATATTATATATATAGTGTTAATGTAAGGAAACTGGGAAGAAACTTAGGATTTCATCATTAGAGGTTGGCAATTACGTTTTTTTGGATTTAGTGATTTACTTCACTTTGGGTAAATGGTTTTGGAAATAAATAAAAACAAGCTTATATAATAAAGCCAATTGTAATATTTTATACGGAAAAAATACTGGCTATACTAAGCTCTGTTCTTCATTTTAAAATAATGTTAACATGAGTTAAAGTCATTGTAGACACATTAAAGTTTAAAGGATGGTAAGTTGGTAGCACTTCATACTAACCCAATAACACTCTAAAACAGAATTTCACGCTAACCTTCTCATTTAGATTTATGTATTCATTCTGTGACTTGTCTTCCATCTAAAGTCTGGACATATGTCATTCTATCAATTTTCATTAAAGTGAAATGTGGTTTATTTTTGTGCTCATCACACCACCAGTTCTTGTTCTCTATTTGTTATCTGTTGCTAATCTTCCCGTGAGTCATCCACGTTTATTGCTTTCTAGAAAGTTGAAAGAAACGTAATAATTGGAAACCTAATTTTAGATAGTTTTTACAGAAAAACTAGGGTTAATGACTTTGTACATGACCTGTTTGATTCACCATAAGCAATCAAGAAGCCTTCTGTACTCTCTTAATATCCTAATTACTACTATCAGTTATTAGCCAGTTGGGTATGGCGTTGAGGATCCTAAGCAGGGGAACATGTGTTAGTTCTGTCTGCCATGTGTAAATAGTGTACAAGATTACTTTTGGAGAGAAGTCTGGGAAACTGACTATCTAATGGCTAAACTAATAAAAATAAATGGTAAAAAAATCAAAAGCTCTCTTCCTCTACTCACTCCTGCCCTCAACAAAGACATTGAGGAGTCCCTCTGTCCTCTGGAGATAGACCCACCAGCCAGTGATATAAGTTCGGAGAGTCCTCTGCCTGTCCAGCACTCCAGCCTATCGTTGGAGAATTGGCACTAGAAACTGCTGCACATGTACGGTGTACTCATGCCGCCCTCTCTGTTTGTGGTTTCTGGTCACCTGTCGCGTGGTCAAGTGTGCAGTCTCTGTTTTACACACCTATTTTGACTTCTTTTCTGTTCTTAGATATGGCATAACCACATAACACTCTTTGCAAAAATATGCAGTTGATAGATAAGAATCTTATCCAGTAATTCTATCCAGATATTGATTCTTATCGTGCATACTGGAAAGGATTCTTAAATTTTCAGTTCTATTTTCTTTTTGTGGTTGTTTAGTGTGAGCTGATGTGTAAATCTCATTTTGAAGCACAACATTCATTTCGTCTCTATATCTTATAGGATTTGCTTGCGAACAATTTGTGACAGTGGTGGCTCTATATCAGTTGTACAAATATTTTCAAATAACGAAACATGTAACTGATAAGCGTTGTAGCTAAGGTTTTGTTCTTCGAATGCAGGCAAAGGGTGCTGCTTCTATTGCGGATAAATGGCTGTTGGTGAACATACAATCTACCAAGGAATTCAGCTCACATATGGTATTTATATTTTTGGCATTCTGTTTACATTTTTCTTGTTTGTTTCAACATTAACATTACTGGTATCAATGTTTGCTTTGTGAAGCTTAATCGGGATACATGGGCCAATGAAGCTGTTTCTCAGACAATTAGTACGAACTTTATATTCTGGCAGGTCAGTTTGTTGCTCTCTGGACTTGAACACTGGTGTTTGATTATATTCTATTTTCGAAGTGTTAGGTGGTTTGGGCATGTGTGGAGAGACCGTTAGAAACCCCAGTAAGGAGAGTAGACCAAATGGAGGTTAGTTCAATTTCTAGAGGCAGAGGGAAGCCAAGAAAAACCATAGGCAAAGCAAAACGGTTATGGAAGATTTATAGATCAATGTTTTGTGAAGCTTAATCGGGATACATGGATGATTTACTCAACTGATACTCATAGGATAAGCTTTAGTATGTTTTATTATAGAATTTTTATAAAAGAAGAAATTCATTAAGATGAAGAAGTTGGGAAGTTTGGAGGATAAGGATCCTCCTAACATGAAAAAGAAATACTAAAAACTAAGAAAAAAACTAAATATCAAGTTATTACATAGCTGCTCAATCCCTGAGCATTATTTAGAAGGGGAACTTGATAAAAACTGGATCAGAGATTGGGAAGGAATTAGGGAAGGTTCTCCACAGTCCACATGAACATTGCTCTGCTTGATAGATTACTACAGCATTCACCCTGAAACCACTCTTCTAATTCGTTAGTATTTCAAAATTTTAAAGTGAGAGTTGCAGCCTGACACTGGGCCTTATTTTGTGATTTTGTGGTAGTTCTCGTTGCTCATAACTTGTGATACAGTTTTCGGTTGTTAACTATTATTCTGTGCTTATAGGTATATGATGATACAACTGAAGGCAGAAAAGTTTGCACTTATTATAGACTGGATTCGATTCCTGTTGTGCTTATTCTTGATCCCATCACTGGCCAAAAGATGCGCTCCTGGTGTGGGATGGTTGAGCCTGAAACTTTACTGGAAGTATGCGATAACCTCTTACCTTACTATGATGAGAACTTTGAATAGGGAATTTCTGAAACATTGTTCATATTCTAAAATATGAACCTTTAACTCGGTTCATTTTTCTATATCTCCTTATTGATTTGAAGAGTCTTTTGTCTGCTCTAGGGATTACTAGGATTCCTTGATGCAGGCCCTAAGGATCATCATGTTACCTTGTCTCACAAGCGTCCTAGAGCAAGTTCTAGCCCACCTAAAACTAAAGGTTTGTTTCTAGTTTCTATCTGTGTGCCAGTTTGTTTGGTTTCTAGGTATGTTCCATGTCTATTATAATTTGATGGACCTTAGTGATCACCCTTAATTCACTTATAGTCATTTTTCTTTCATTATGTTTTGAGTATTGAAAATTCTGCCGTTTTTGTTCTGTACTTCAATATCTTGTTTTTACTACCTGAACTCTATGTCCATCATATGCTATCTTTGGCGTAATTTTATCATCTTTATGATTGCTTGTTTGGTATTACAGCCATGGTGGATTTAGACTTAAGCAAAGAGGAGGATGAGGAAGTTCAGAGAGCTCTGGCAGCTTCCATGGAAAGCATGAATGAATCCAGTGCAGTTGTTGGAGGTGATGAAAATAAGGATACAGAAATTGCTGTCAGCGCGCAAGATGAACCATCCTTGCCTAAGAGGCCCACATATCCAACCCTCCCTGAAGAACCTAAGGCTGAAAGAAATCTCCTATGCAGAGTTGGTGTCCGGCTTCCAGACGGACGTCGTGTTCAGCGTAACTTCTTACGTACTGACCCAATTCAGGTAACAAATGCTGCACTCGTATATCTGTAGGAATTGATTCAACACTACAGTGTTCTCACTGGTCTTATGGTGATTTCATATGCCTAAGGACTTTCACATTTTTGGATGCAAATTGATGTTGCTTTATTAGTTTATTTATCTTGTTTGGATTTTCCTGAATGACCTTTTGTTTCTTCTCTTGAAGCTGTTGTGGTCATTCGTTTCTACGCAACTAGGGGAAGACGAGACAAAGCCATTCAGACTAACACAAGCAATTCCCGGAGCATCCAAAATTCTGGACTATGAAAGTAATTCAACTTTTAATGAATCAGGGCTTGCCAACTCTATGATCTCTGTGACTTGGGACTAAGTTTGGGTTCATTGCTGGGTTATAATTTCAGACTGGAGAACCTTTTTTTCTGGGTGATTCACGTCTAAGTGATCCCGCTTTTCATCTGGACTTGTGAGGTTGGTTTATTTATTATGAAAGAACAGTTCTGTGTATATGCTATGAATCTGAATGATGGGTAAAATTAAGTTAAGGGAGATACAATACTGTTACTTTATACTCTGGCATAATGTTTATAATGGTAAGCTATTAACTTTCAGTTTGTTTTTTAGTTTTTCATTGGATTATTATTGACTTTGAAGTTGAAAACAATTCTGAAAGGACCTAATTTTGAAGTGTATGGATCTGATGCTAAGAGTAATATGGTAGTATGAAAAGGTTCCTCTAAAGAGGAGGATTTGTATCTATGTTTAGATTTTTTTTGGTTTCCCACGTGTATCCTCGCACTAGAGGCAATCATGTCCGAGTCGGGAACATCCACAGCTACGTGGGACTAACTCTTCCATCGTGAATTAAGGTTATAACACATTTTAGATAAATCAATAGTGGTATCTATCTTTTATCATCCATCCTCAATCTCTGTCTCAACATGATGATTCTTGCAGCCAGAACATTGAAAATCATATCATGTCACTGCCATAAACCCTGTAAATTCCACCACTCCATGTACTATTTGTTATGATTAATTAAAAAAATATTTAACTTAAAAGTTTAATAATTAAATATTTTTCTGACCAATCATAATAAGTGGCACATAAAATGATATAATTTGTGAGATAGGGGATGTGTTCCTTTTAAACTGATGGCGGTTCTTATAAAACCCACACTTCTTATAAAACTGATGGTAGAGTTTAGGAAAGAAGAGAGAAATGACCAGAAAGAAATTGAAGAGAAATATGAAGTTTCTCCCCTTTAGTTGAGAGAAGAGAAAGAAGGGAAATAGGTGCGTTCCATTAAAACTCGAGAAGAAAATGAGAGGAGAAGAAAGGAAGAGAATAAAACACACATTTCTCTTCTTATTTTTCTTTTACCAAACAATATAAAAATTCTCTCTATTTATTTCTCCCTACCCATTTTCTTCACTTAAACCAAAGGAAGTTATTAATGAGAAATCTAAACTACCATCCCATTATTGTGTCCCCTCATGTATCCCATAAACCTTAAAATGTCCCCACTAATTTCTACATATGGCTATCCAAAAGTGATTTTCCAAAAGTACTACAAAATCACTTTTGTATAATCATATTTGGAAAAGTACTTCAAAAATGTAAGTCTTCCAGAAAGAGTGGTCCGAAATTGATTTAATGGCACTTTTAAATAACTTTATCTGAAAGAACTAATAAAAATATATATTTCGAATAGTTATCAAAAAGTGATTTTATAAAAAAAAAATTGGATGCTAAATGGAAATAACTTCATTCAGTTACTTGTTTTTCCGATAAAGTTATTTGAAAATGATACTGAATTATTTTCTGACAACTCTATACAAAAGAACTAATGATAAAATTAAGTTAACTTTGAATATAGCTATTAACAATGTTAATAAATTACCATCATGTAACTCTTGTAACATTTCCAGGGGATAATAATTTATGTCCTAAAAAGTGTGTCACTTCATGTGTCATTGCTTATGATTGGTTAGAAAAATATTTAATTATTAAATTTTTAACTTACATATATTTTCAACCAATTACAAGTATGTGACGCATGAAGTGATACATTTTTTGAGATAGAGGATATGTTATCCATTTCTAGGGTCTTGTTGCTCCAAGAGTTTGACTTGGAAATCCATGATAAAAGCGGAAAAGAGAAAGTGGTTGCTGACCACCTTTCGAGGTTGGTCAATTATGAGGTGACCTCAAATGAGAGGGAAATTGTTGAGGCATTTCCCAATGAGAAACTGATTCATATCCGAGAGAGGTCATGGTTTGCAGACTTGGCCAATTATAAGACGACTGAGATTATTCTCAAGTTTGATTAGCAAAAAAAGAGATGGTTTCTCCGAGATGTCACTTACTATTTGTGGGATGATCCACATTTGTTACGAAGTGGAGCTGATGGGCTATTTCACAGGTACATAGGCCCAGATGAAGCTAAAAACATACTTTGGCATTGCTACAACTCGCCCTATGAAGGGCACTATAATGGTAAGAAGACCATTGCTAAGGTTCTCCAATTTGGCTTCTATTGTCCAACTCTCTTCAATGTTGCACATTTGCATGTGCAGAGTTGTAATGCATGCCAATGTATGGGTGGCATTGGGTAGTACAATCAAATGTCATTCAACAATATCCTAGAAGTTGAGGCTTTTGACTGTTGGGTATTGATTTTATGGGTCATTTTTCATCCTCTCATTCTAATTTGTATATCCTTGTGGGGAGGATTATGTTTCAGAGTGGATAGAAACAATAGCCTCTCCAACTATTGATGGCAAAATAATGAATTTTTTAAAGAAAACATATTCAACCGATTCGATACACCACGAGTCGTCATGAGTGACGAAAATTCATACTTCTACAGTACCCAGCTTGCCAAGGTCCTAAAATACTATGGAGTGAATCATAAGGTAGTTTCACCTTATCACCCTGAAACTAATCGGCAAGTTGAGGTATCCAACTAAGATGTAAAACACATTCATGAGAAAATTGTTTCCTCATCTCGAAGGATTGGTCCTTTAAGCTAGACGGTGCTCTTTGGGCATATCAGACAAATTTCAAAACACCTATAGGGTGTAGCCCATTTCAGCTCGTTTATGGCAAGTCTTTCCATTTACTGGTAGAGCTAGCCCATAAGGCTTATTGGGCAATCATGTTCTTGAACTTTGATGAGAACTTGGTTGGTGACAAGCGTATAATTCAAATGCACCAATTAGACGAATTCAGGCTCCATGCCTATAATTCATCTTTGTACAAGGAGCGAACACATAAATATCATGATAGTAAACTTGTCAAGCTATTGACGTTAAACGAGCGCTTCCTAGGTGGCAACCCAGCGCTTTACATTCAATATTGTATTTGCTTCTGCTTTTAAATTTTTAAGGTTTTTAATGTTTTTGTTAGTGTGCAGATTGACAATTATTTTGCTAGACTAAGGACAGTCCATACTCCGCAGAGGGGGTGGACTTAGCCAAATTGGAAAGCAAAAACAATTTGTATAGTATCATTTTCCAATTTTAGATTTTGTTGATTAACATGGTTGGATTTTTATGTATTGTATTTTGGCTTCTAAATGATTGAGTTGCATGAATAACTTGTTTTCTTGCATGATAAGTTGAATGCCTAAGAATGACATGCTTATTATATGTGTGATGTCCAAATGTGTAAGATAATTCTAGTCTATAACTCTATGAACATTGAAATGATAAACATGAAGTTGCCTTAATTTAAGAAGTGTATGAGTAAGTTGAATGAAAGTGAGATGTGAATATACATTGTGATATGATATTCTGAAAAATGTTGTGACAACTTGCACTTTTTGTTTTGTTTGCATATAAAAAACATGATATAAGATTATAGAAATTTTTTGGAAATGATCAAGACAATTATTTTGATAACCATTGGCCTAAACATGTCCTAATAATATCATTATATTTTGCTAGCCCCTTTGAGCCTGAAATTTCTATTAATTGTAACCTTATGCTAGATTAAAATGTCATTATCTAGTCCTAGTTCTATTAGGATAATAGAGTAAAGTGTATAGTCATAAACAAGTTGGGGAGAACAAAAAAATTGATGTATGGATATTGGAAAAAAGTATTATGACCACCACTCATATAGAAAATAAAAAAGAATTACTCTAAAAAAATCAAGAAAGGGTGCAAAATAAAAGATGAGTGGTAGGGGAAAAGAAACGAAAAAGGGAAACAAAGTAGCTTAGAATGCAAGTAGAAAGAATATAATAGGTTTAATAGTGCTCTCTTAGGCTACTAGAAAGTTTTTTGTATCCAGTAAAACCAAGCGTTTTGTAGCCCAACCATATTATAACCTTAGTGATACATATTATCTATCATCTTGATTAAAAACAAGAGATAATACCAAAACTTACTTCGTGTTTGTTTGTTACATGCTCATGAAAGATATACACTTAATCGCTTCCAACACTATTGAGAGTTCACACTTCCCACTTATTGGCATATGAATTGATTAAACTAATAAGTTCACAATTGAGTATGTAGTTAGAAAATACTTGCATGAATTAGATACTATATGAAGATTAAGTCTAAAAATTCTTGGTGTACTTTCTTGCTTATGTGATTAAGAAATTTAAGAAATTTAAGAAATTTTAATTTTAATTGAAATGAATATTCTACAATAAATCATTTTAAGAAATTTTGCTACTTCTTCCTTTTCAATTACAAAATTACAACGTGATCAAATCTCTATTTTATAATATCAACTGTTTCAGAATAAAGTAGTAAACTAGTTTTTTTATTTTCTCATAATTTTAAATGGGAAACAATTCATTGTAATAGAAAAGAACCATTCCTTTATTTATATATATCACATCATAATTTTCAATGACAATTAAGTAAGTAGCATATACTTTTAATTTTATAATTTAGAATATTCATTTCAATTAAAATTAATCGTCTATTATTATAACTTTGATAGAATAATAAGGATTCATTTCTAGAATGGAAAATTATAAAATAGACAATCATCTATTTTGTTATGGAGGAGAAGCAAGATACAAACGTATTTAAAATATTTTATTTGTGAATATATATATATATATATATTAATATATATTAAAAATGATTAAAATATATAAGTATTTCATTTCTAAAATGTTTTTATATATTCAAAAATAAAATATTAAAAAAAGTTATATCTTGCTCCCCTCATAACAAAATAGATGATTGTCTATTTTACAATTTTCCATTTTTTGAAATGAATTATTACTCTTTTATCAAAATTATAATAATAAACTATTAAGTTTTATAGAAATGAATCATTTTACAAGTTAAAAAATTAAAAATATATGCTACTTACTTATTTGCCATTAAAAATTACGATATACATTCGTCGTCAATTTTATAATTTATATTATTCATTTTAGAAAATTATTATTATTATTATTATCAAGATTCTATAAGTAAAATTTCATTTTAAGATAAATTAATCATTGTTTAATATATTTACAATTAATATAAAAAAAAAAGCTTTTGCTTCTTGTTTTTTGAAATTACTAATTATGATATATGGTTCATTCTCTATTTTATAATATCAAGTGTTTCAGAAAATAACCATCTTTTTATTTTTATATTTTTTAATAGTAAACAATTCATTTGAATATAAAAGAATTATTGTATCATACATTTATAAGTAATATACTTCTTTGACATTACAATTTAGGATGTATGATCATCCATTGTTTATAATACTTTTCATTCTAGAAATGAACCATCATTTTACTTGATGAAAACTTTAATAGTAATCTATTCATTTTAATATAAATGAATTATTGTATAATACATTTATAAGTGAATTTCTTTTAAAAAAATTATAATTCTTTGGAATTACAAATTATGATATATGATTAGCATGTATTTATGATATTTTTAATTCTAGAAATGAACTATCATTTTACTTTATCACAATTTTGAATAAAATTTTATTTTAATATAAAATAACCATTGTACAATTAAAAAATAATTAAAAACATTTCATACTTCCTTCTTTGTCATTGCAAAATACAGTATAGGGTTATCGTCTATTTTATAATATATAATATTAGTCATTTTAGAATAAAAAATGTTTTATTCTACAAAAAAATTTAATGGTAAACAATTCATTTTAATAGTGAATAGTAATTTTTAATATATTTACCAGAAAATATTTTTAAATAACAAGTGCTTCTTGCTCCTTTTTGCAATAATAAATTATTAGTGTTATTAATATCGATTAGGTACGTGCACAAACAATGTCATCTTTAATTGAAAAAAATTATATATTATCTATATATTTTCTATTTCATTGTTTATTCATCATTATGTAAGCATCTATCTATTAGTTATTAATCGTCGTCTAAAGTAGATAATAAATCACAAATGTATACATCGATAGTTTTTACAAGATGTGTTGAAGATATATGATTTTCGATAAACTAATTTGTTAATATTTGATAATCAACTTAAGACTTATATTATTGATATAATCTTTAAAATGAATCAATAATCTTTCAAAAAGTTGGTTAAAAGTGGAAGACACATTTTATACACATTAATTTATTTTCTTTTGAATTTAACAATAATTTCACAACAGTAGTAGAAAGAGTGTTTCTAGGTATGAAGTTTGTAAAAACATAGTGACTTATATTGAGTGAGATCTATTCAATAACATTAATAAAGAATTGATCATTCATCGATTTAAAAATATGAAGTCACGTAAAAATTAATTATGAAGTGTGTATTAGCTATATTTCAAATTTGTGATTTTAACATTCATGTTTTCATCATTTTATGTATGACGATATTTATTATTTTAATTTTTAACATATATTACATACCCTACCCCCGAGACTTAGATTCGTCATTGGGTACGAGTATGATAATATAACTATTCAACCATATTTTATTAATTAAACTGTATATTAGTGAAATTTAATATATACATATATTATTAACATTAACATTAGAAAACTAATAAAAAATATGATAAATAATTTTATTTATACCATTTGCTAAAATAAAATGCGTGGTTTGATGACCGACTATATTATATAAATAAATATTAAGTCACTTTCCTAAAAAATTATAATATTAAATGAAATACGGTTGGTATGACCAATTTTGATAAGAATTATTATATGATTAATATAATTATTGTACCACACTACCTACCGATATGTAGACCGATTCATTTTTAGTTGAGCATACCAATATGGTATTGATTTCATAACTATGCAAATTAAGACATGTGTTTCATTCTTTATTTTAAAATTTCATCCATTTTAGAAAAAAACAATTATTTAATTTTCCCATAATTGTAATAGTAAATATTTAATTTTAATTGAAAATAATGATAGTTTAATATATTTAAATTAAAAAAATTAAAACATTTCCTATGTGCTTATTTGCCATCACAAATTAGATATATGGATAATCATCTATTTTATAATATTTTTCATTTTAAAAATGAATCATCATTTTACTTTATCAAAATTTTAACAGTAGTTAATTCATTCAATAGAGAAGAATCACTGTATAAGTCAGAAAAAAATAGATTTACTTCTTTGCCATTACAAATTACCCTATACAGTTCATTGTTAGTTTTATAATTTATAATATTAGTCCTTTTAGAAATTAATTATTGTTTTATTTTATTGAAATTTTAGTAGTGAACATTCCATCTTAATAGTAAAGACTAGTCAACATTTTATAATATCAGTCATTTTATAAAAGAATCGTTATTTTACTATCTAAAAAATGTAATAGTAAATAATTACTGTATAATATATTTACAAGTAAAAAGCTTTAAACACAACACTTTATAAACATAGTAAAAGACATGAAATGTGAATGTCATTTTTAATTACTAAATAAATTAAAGTGGTTTGCATGTTATCATTACAAACCTTCAAATATTGAAGGCAAATTCCCATAAAGAACATAATGTGATTTCAACTTGTAGAAAAAGCTAAACAAATGAATTTGTATTTATTTTTAAAAAATAACAAATGTAATATTATATATTATTAGTGTAAAAATTATATCCAACTAGTACCTCATACATTATATTTATATATTTTTTAAATAATTAATAATGATAAAATATGAGTAATCAATTATGCATTAATAAGAAATGATTGACTTGACTTTTATAAAGATTTACACATTTAGTACATCATTATCATTCATATTATTGATATAGTACTTTTTAAATATAATTAATACAAATGAATGATTAATGATATGTTGATTATATGAGTATATTTACTTTAATAGTTCATAGATATTATTAAAATATCTGATTATTAAGAAAACAATGTTATTAATATCATATCGGTCATTAAACCAATCAGAATACTAGTTAAACCAATGATTCACTAATTAAACTGCATATCGATAAAGTTACATATATAATATATTAATGTTGAAAAATTAATAAAAAATCAATATTTTTTATTTTCACTAAAAAATTAATTTTAAATAAAAATCGGCCAGTATTGATTTTTACAATATTGCAACAAAGTGCTTAGAACATCTTCATTGGCTCATTCTAATAATATTCTTATTAAAATAAGAATATTTCCCCCTTATTTCTTATTTTGAGATTCTTTATTATTAAGAATACTTATTCCATAATAATATTCTTATGATCATTCTTATTAGAAAATGTCGACCAAAAAGGTAAAAGAATGAGAGAGAAATATATGGTAGGTTATTCAATATGATATCTTTACACGTAAGAAATTAATCTCTTTTTGTGTATGTGATTATTTCTCCCAATAATTGCCGTTCACAAGAATCTTATTGAATATGATAGGAGACCCAAGTAAGAATAAGAATAATATTTATCATTAAGAAAAAATATATGTTATTCTTAATTTCTAAAAACATGTATTAAATTATAAAATATTACGTATGACTCAAATAAAAAATGAAGTTGGTATTTCGGATGGAGATACTCTTATATAAACAAAAATCATCTATGATAAAATAATTATATCTCTCTATTAACAACCAATTAAATACTATCACATATAATACTATTAACTTAAAAAATTAATTTAATATTTATTTCATACTTATTTCTTAAAATCTTATTGGTAATAATGAGTTAGTGATAGACAATAATCTTCTCACATTTTTTTTGGTAAGGAACTAATATATTTCGAGGTTCGTGACTTCCGCTTCCAATTATTGTCATTCCAACCCTCAGTCTCGAAAATTAGTGAGATCTTATACTATTAGACTAACGCCGTATTTGCGGAGAATGGAAGATTTGAATTCTCATAATCCCAAAATTGTTGTATTTCACACACACTCTTGTTCCCTTTCTTTCATCATCTTCATCATTACTACAACACTTCCAATATATTTTATTTAATGTTTCATTTCTCTCTCTAAATATCTTATAACTCCATTTTCATGGATTCTCTTCTCTCTCTTCACACTCCAAACAACAACAACAACAACTTCCACATTCCCACCACCACCTCCACCACCACCACCACCACCTCCTCCACCACCGCTTCTCCCGGAGGAGCTTTAAAAGTACCCAAACCTGAACCATTCGATGAATTCCTCACCCCACACCATGACTCCGAAGTAGAAGAAGACGATGCCGAAAAGCAGCTTCAACTTTACTCTGACTTCTGTCGAGTCTCCAATCTCTTCCGTGAAGCATTCGGTAAAACACTTCACCAACAATTCGGGAGTGATGATGATTTTCACTATGACCTTGATTCTCACCTTGTTGATGTTAAGGTTTCAGTTTCTGATCCAATTTTGGAGAATGGTTTTGATGATTTGAATTTCCCGGTTTTAAATTCAAACCATGTAGACCCCAATGCAGGTGCAATTGTTGCAGTGAGTTCACCTCAGGGTCAGGCTGTTGAGGTAACCACCACGCCGAGGCGAAAGCCGAACCGAATGAAGGAGCTCATGAGGGCGATGGATCTTGGAGTGAAGGATCAGGTGCATTTCAGGGAGGTGGTGAGGAAGACTAGGATGGTTTATGAGTCGATTCGTGTCGTGACGTCGATTGAGGATGAGAAAAGAGTGGCTGCTGCTGTTGAAGAGAAGAAGAGAGTGATTGCTGCTATGGCTGCTGCAGGGAGTGGAGAGATAGAAGGAAGTGGCAGCAAGAGTTATAGGAGGCCGCGTCTTCGAGGGGACTTGAGGGCAGCCTCGTTGATGAGGGATCAAGGTTTGTGGCTGAACCGCGATAAGCGGATAGTTGGCGCGATTCCAGGTATAGATGTTGGTGATGTTTTCTTGTTTAGGATGGAATTGTGTGTTCTCGGGTTGCATGGTCAGATACAGGCTGGGATTGATTACCTTCCTGGTAGTATGAGCTCCAATGGCGAGCCGATAGCTACTAGTGTTATTGTTTCGGGTGGTTACGAGGACGACTTGGATGATGGTGAAGTTATAGTGTACACTGGTCAAGGTGGGCAAGAGAAGAATTCTTATAGACATGCTTCTCATCAGAAGTTGGAGGGAGGGAACCTTGCACTGGAAAGGAGTATGCATTATGGGATTGAGGTGCGAGTCATTCGCGGGGTGAGGTACGAAGGAAGTGCATCGTCGTCCGGTAAGGTTTATGTTTATGATGGATTGTATAAGATTGTTGATTGCTGGTTTGATGTGGGGAGATCTGGTTTTGGAGTTTATAAGTATAAACTTCGGAGAATCGAAGGGCAAGAGAAGATGGGTAGTGCTATTCTTAAAGAAGCTAGGGATGTTAGGAGGAGTGGAATTGATTTCAATCCCATGCATTGTCTCTCTGTAGATATTTCAAACAGTAAGGAGAATTTCCCTGTCCGGCTTTTTAATGACATAGATGACAATCGGGATCCTCTTTGTTTTGAGTATATTACCAAGACTACTTTTCCTCAATTTGTGTTCCATCAAAGTGGGAAGGCCACTGGTTGTGATTGCGTGGACGGTTGCGCTCATGACTGCTTTTGCTTTATGAAAAATGGAAGTGAGTTTCCATATAATCAACATGGGCGTCTCGTCCGAGGGAAGCCTTTGATTTTTGAATGTGGACCATTTTGCCGTTGTCCTCCTCATTGCCGCAATCGTGTTACACAAAAGGGGCCAAAGAATAGGTTGGAAGTGTTTAGGTCTACACAGACAGGTTGGGGAGTTAGGTCCTTGGACCTTATTCATGCTGGTGCTTTTATCTGTGAGTATGCAGGGGTTATTTTGACTAGGGAGCAAGCACAAATTTTGACAATGAATGGTTGCGATTCATCGATACATCCTAATCAATTTTCTAAGAGATGGGCCGAATGGGGGGATATATCTCAGATATACTCTGATTATGTCCGTCCATCACATCCATCAGTTCCTCCTTTAGATTTTTCTCTTGATGTGTCAACAATGAGGAATATTGCTTGCTATATGAGCCATAGTTCAACCCCAAATGTGTTTGTTCAGTTTGTTCTGTATGATCATAACAATTTGATGTTCCCTCACATTATGATATTTGCGTTGGAGAACATCCCTCCGATGAGAGAGCTCAGCCTTGATTACGGGGTAGCGGACGAGTGTACAGGCAAGCTCTCCATATGTAACTGAATGATCTGAAAGGTTCTTGCACTTCTATATAAGATTCTGAAGCCGAGCTCGGGGCATGTATAAGTGAGGTAAAGCCAAATTCTATCATTCAAATTGTTTGTTTTCACCATTATGAAAACTGTTGAATTACACCTTCCTTTTATCTGGTACTTGTGCTGGCTCCAATGTAAACTTTGTTGACTGTATGATTTTGAGTTATAGGCATATTAGTATTCTGGTATTTCAAACATTGAGATATACTTCAGATGATGGAAATATATTAGTGAGGTTCATGATTGACTCACTGTTTTTGAATGTTTTATTCTAGTGTACTCTGCAAACTGACAATTATTATGCCAAAAATGTGATTTCATAGTAACCAAAAGGATAAAAGTGTTATCATATGTTGCCTTTTGTGTGATATTGTGTGGCACCTGTCTCTCCATTAATGGAGAGGATATTGAGTGATATCTTTCCATCATGGATAATACTAGAATCATCCTTTCATTTCATTCACCCTCCTATGTTATCGATTATTTTAAAAACGAAATTTCTACCAAAGACACGTGGCACGATCCAATTGGCTCACGCACCATCATTTTCTTCTTCCTAAGATAATTTGGTTTTATGTTGGAGAAGTCGAGCAAATGGTTAATATGATAATCAATGGAGCAAAATTGAAGGAATAAAAAGATCTCACATGATTTTCTTTGGTTTGTGAAAGACATGTCTATGTATATAGTGGTCCTTATAAACATAAATGTTATCATCACTCAAGTTTAAGGACTAAAAATAAAAGGAATTTTGGTGTGTGGAAGAACATATTCAAAATTTAGAATTTTTTTGAAAGAATGTTACTAAGAAATTAGTCTGATGCTATTTATTACCATTTGAGAATCTAATTCAGGAATACTTTATTTGTGAGTTGGTTTTTGGAGGCGAAGGAAGAGAAATGGAAGTTAAGAGTTATAAAATATACTGGTAAGATAATTCTGAAGTCTTCTCTTTCCCTTCCTTTCTTTTCAAAACTTATCTTGTAAACAGGCCGACAAAAAATTTGTAGTAAAGAAGAAGAAAATTGTCCATCAAGAAGCACTACCAAACATGGTATTATATTGTCATAAGTAATACTTAAGGTAAATATATCATATGCACCATTTAACCATGTAGCAAACTAATATAAGTAAAACATTTAACATTTTGATATTTTAATGTAGAACATCATTTGAACTAATATAAGTTCCTATTTGTAACTACATATGTCAATTCTTTGAAATGTCATAAAGTCACTAGATTTCAAACCCACAAGTGAAATTAAAGGAACATAGATATTAGATACTAATGAGAAAGTGAAGAAAGAAAAAGCAGTCAAAGTCTAAGTTTCATAGAAACAACCACAGCACACATTGATGTTGTTGGAACACTCAAGCTGCTGCTAAATTTCTGTCCATAACATCAATAAGCTTGTTGGCTATGGCACTAGCATAAACTGAGGAACCTTCACATATCTGCTCCAGTACAAAAAAATCACACTTTAATAGACAATATGTATTCATAACCAAACACAAGAAATTGAAAGAGCGTTGTTATATGTATATCACAATTGCGGCCACAATATTATGGTTTTAGGAATCTCTGTAATAACATTGTTGCCAAAGTTATGGCTGCATCAGCCGCATTTTCCCGCAATTGCAGGAAATGCAACGTGACACTTTCGAGTATCGTTAAAGTGTGGCGCTGTAGTGTACAAGAAACATTTTGGAGATTGAAATTAAATGCCCATTTCTAGACAAACCTTGCTATTGAACATAAAGCTGCTGAAATCACCAATGTGGCCACCAGCAACATGTTGGAGATCCAGGTTGAGTTCATCAAGAACTTGAGAGGCATAGACCAAGCAATTGATTTTCTTCCTTTGAACAAGCTTTATTGTAACTTCATTGTCAATAATCCTCACATCAATCTCAGTATCTTTGGATTTCCTTTGGATCCAAGAACTCCTTAAGCTTTCATTATAGGAATGGTTATTAGTTGCATTCATCATCAAGTCCCCTTCATTGGAAACATCACCTTCTTCAACCTTGTGTCTCTTCATCATCCTTTGTTTCTCATACCTTTTCTTCTCAACCAATATTTTGAGCTCTTTCACTGTCCTTAGAAGTTCCTTAATATAGTCAATAGCATCTCCAACCACAGATGCTCTATCACTCTTAGTTTCAGTGGTTTCACCAAAACAAAACAAAAATAGAAAATGCAAGGTCAACAATTTATGAACATTCTAAGAAAACTATGAAAAATGTAACAACAAATTTTGCTATAGGAAATTTATTGTTATTAAGAGAAGTTGATAAACAGATTCATTTTTGGGTTTTTGAACATATATACTCTAGGTTCCATTGGTTAAAAAACTTCTCTAATTATAAAAAAAACATAAATAAGAACCTTCTAACAACATAAAAAACATTAATCTCTCAAACACATGAATAAGAACCTTTCAACAATATTTTTTCACACAACAAAAATTCACCAAAAAAATGAGATAGCATAATTTCTATTGCTTCCTATTTCTGATTTCTCTGTTCTTTAGTGACAACTTATATATGCAAATACTTTCTTGTGTAAATAGTAAAGTAGTCCAAAGTTGTTGGAAAAAGATTTAGAAATGGTAATGCTGGTGAATCAAATATTAGTTATGCATGGTCCTAATTGATATGATAATTTTATAAAATAGAAACTTAAATGAAACAAATGATATATTTGTTAATATGTTACAAATTTATAGTAGCAATGAAACATGGATGAAACAAAAACTTAGTACAAACAAAAAAAATAGTACCTTTGAAGGGTTTGGAATGAGTTCTTTCAAAGCATCAAATTTTCCACCCAAATCCACTCTCCTTTGTCTCTCAGTTGTAGATGTAAATTGCTTAGTACTTTTCCCTCTTCTCCTTTTTCCAACATCATGAGTACTTAACTCCATAACCCCATTCTCAAAACCTTGAAATGCACCAATTCCACTTCCTTCTATATCATCTCCAAACACAAAATCATTTCTTGGCACATTATATCCATGAGATACTAAAGACTGAAACAAAGGTTCATTTCTTGGTTGTGTTGGAAGATTCAAATGCAAGAAAGGATCATAAGATACCCCAATAGGATTATAGTTACAATTATTACCAACCCAAGTGCCATTGTTATTGTTATTGTGAGGTTGGTTTTCAAAGGAAATAGATGAGTTTCCTAATGAAGAATTTGTTGGACTCAAATGAAGAAAGTTTAGAAGATCTGGTGTGGGTTTTGGGTAATAAGAAGGAAAGTTTATATCTTGATTGTGACATTGGTCAAAGGAAAGATTTTGACTTGAACCATGATTATTGTTGTTAGTTAAATCTTCTTCAACCAAATGGGTAGTAGTGAAGTTATTGTTTTCCATGTCAAAATCCAATTCCATTGCATTGGTAGCAGAAGTTGTTGTTGTTGTTGTTGCAATGATAGCATGATCTTGTTGAACTTCACATGAATATGATGGGTATGATGTTATGATTTCCATAGAGAGACCTACATTCTCTGCAATGGTGTTATTGTTGTTGGTTTTTGTTGCACAAGTTTGAGACATTGTTGCTTCTGACACTGAATTGATTTGAGAGTAGCAGTGATTTTCTGTTATTGTAGTACCTTGTACCATCATTGGGTTTGGATCAAAAGAATTACCATTTTCTTCATACATTTTTTTGGACCTGAACACTAATGTTTTGTCTCAATATATGTGGTTATGTTGCTGCAAGGAAAATATAATTAAATCATTACCACAATCTTCAAAAGGAACAACATTTTCGTCCGGTCTTTCAAAAATTGAAAAACTTAAAATGATTTTGAATATGGATGTTAGTCATTTTTGGCTGTGTCTATTAAGACTGATTTAATCCTAAAAAAATTAATTTAACTCGCATTTAATATTTTTTATTACTATTTTGTGGTTTTCAAGTTTTGAGATATCAAATTAGTAATGATGAGAATTTCGAGGAACCAAAATATGTATTTAATCTTATTAATTATAAGAGTTATAAACTATGTGTGGTCTTCATATTTTAGTTTGTTATTATATTTAGTGCAAATTGTAGAAAATTGTAGCAAATATGACTAATATAGTGACAATTGATGTCAAGAAGATATCGTGAAGAGACAAGTACACCTAAAACAAGAGAAAAAATATGACTATTATGGTTTTAATTGTGATTTGCTATCTCTTCATTAATGGAGAGATAAGTACACCCAAAACAATAGAAAAATATACAATGATTTAACATTTTATCCCCAAAAAAATAACGAGATGATATTTTTACCATATATATAAGTGTAAAAGCGATCACTTGTATCTTCATAGAGAAGATCCTAACTCATTAATTATAATAACAAAATACAATTTAAAATATTAGATTAGTTAAGATATAAAAAAAAAGATGATTATATGGAGTGGGAAAATGTTCATGAGGAAAACAAATATAAGGTGTGGTGAATGGTATGAGTGAGTGAAATGACTAAAAAGGTCACATACAGTTACTTGTTGTACGGACTCTTGTCACATGGACCCTACAAAATCATAGCTTCAGTATTTCAGGATACAGTGCAGAATGCAGTACAATATTTCTGGTGTCCTCTCTTTTTTCGCGCTTTGTGGATAATGAATTAATCTTTTTCGGATTGTATGATTGTTCATTTCAATAAGTATTGCCTTAGGAATCGAGCTCTTCATCTTTTGGTTATCCCGACAATCTAGCGGGCCTTACATTACTATACCAATATATTGTTGGTCTGAAAGATGGTTATTCAAACTTTTTAACTTTTTCTTATTTTTATTTTGATAATTAAATACATTTAGCAAAAGATAATTAATAAAAAAGGTAAATAAATATGAATAATAACCATAATCTCATGATCAGTTCCTGTAATAAAAAATTATATATTATGAAAGGATGATTTTCTAACTAAATTTAAATTAATTACAATTGAAAGTGATTTTTAAAATTTAGATCTACTCCATCATTTTTTTTTCTTTCATTGAAATTGGTTGAGTGAGACTTGAAAGAAAAGGTTTAGTTATCAAAGTTAAAAAAAATAGACTTTTATAAATATTATTTGGACCTAATAAAAAAATTCCATGTCTATATATCACACTGTTAAATCACTTGAAGGGAAAAAAACAAGTAATTATTAATAAGATATAAATCCAATTTTCAAAGAAACTAAAACAAAAATTAAATATAAATAATATTAAAGAAAACTAGCTTCCTATTCAATGCCTTATGCATGAGGTACCTACAACAAAAACGATATGAGATTCATTTTTTTTAACATTTTTAGTTGTAACTAAAGTAGAAATTGGACCCTTTTATTATTTACAAAAATAACTAATAAACACTTTCTTTTTGGGTTTTTGAAAAAAGTCTTTGTCCAATTGATAAATAAAACAACTTTTTTATTTACAAAACTAATTAATAAACATTTGCTTTAGCATTTTCCATAATGTCTTAAATTGAATTTTACAATTATAATATTGTGGTTTTAAGAGTTTTTGCAATAATATTGTGACCACAACTGTAGCTATATTTTCATAATAAATACATTGTAATTTCAATTTGATAAACTACTCATAAACTTTTAATCACTTTTATTTATTTATGAAGGTTTATCTTGAGTTCAAATACTTTACCAAACTTCTCCATAACCACAACTAAAGAAAAAATGCCGATTTAAGAGACTTTCATCTTATAACAGGTATCACTTGTTTGAGAGACAATATCTTATATGTTATCTCATACTAATGATGATAAAACAAAAATATTTTTATTGATAGAAAACAATGCATCATTGAGAAATAAATAAATAAGTGGGTCCCATTTCATAAGGTTGGACAAGTTTAAATTTTAAAAATTGTTAGAGCTACCATCCAAAAGCTTGGGGCTAGGTTTTGGAAACTTGGAATAAGAACTTACACAACAAAAATAATATGATGATAGTGTATTTATATTTATTTTCTGATAAATTATTCATTCATTTCATCCCCACAATTTGATAAATAAACTATATTATTTTATAAAGAAGAAAATTAATACTTTTCAACATTGTGAACATATGTAAATCCATAAAAATAAATATGACTTGAAATGTTTATCAATCTATCTAAATTATGATTTTCAAGGTATATGAAGATTTAGTCCCTAAAAACAATAATCTAGAGATGTTTAGAAATAAGTTCTATAAAATATATCTCGTTTTTTAGGTATAATTTAAATACATGTTATATTACTCTTCTCGTTACTCACAAATTTTGATGGACATTAGTCAAGATTCAATGCAGATAAAAATGTGAAATAAAGAAAAAACTTCCAATCTGAATTATTTCAACTTCACTTGCAATTCCAGTTACTATCAATACACAAACAAGAAACTAATTACTACAACCAAACTTACATGGTCTGATCTGAATTTTTTTTGTTTCTCACGTGTATTCTCGCACGGGAGGTAATTATGTCCGAACTGGAACATCTACATGTATGTAGGGCTAACTTTTCTAGCGGATATTTTTCTCATCCACAAGACTCGAACTCAAGACCTTTTATGGAGAATCAAGCATATACCATTTGAACCAACACTCGTTGATAGTCTGATTTGATTTGTTACCAAAAGAATTATTGTACACGGTAAGCATAAGTGATTCACTTAGGTATATAGTTCGTCACTTATAATATTAAATTTTATAAGACATTTTTTATGACAAAATCATACATGGTACAATTTAAATACTAAAGAGTTATCACCACAATCGTTACCGCAATTCGAATTAGGTGTACAAATATCTCTAATGAATACCAAATTGCATCCTCCATTTGAACCACAAGTTGAGTCACTTGATCATTCCCTCCTAAGGAATTAAATTATTTTTTTTACTTTAATTATGTTTGGGCAAATAATTAAGTGTGTGCATTATCATTAGAGGTTAATTATGCAGATCCTATTAAACTTCTGAATTTTCTTCTTGTCCAAACAATCAACTTTGAAGATTTTACCCTATTTTTACAGGTTGGCATGTGTTTTATAGAGTCCAATTCCTCTCCGATACTGGATTATAATAGAAAATGAGACTTTCTCGAATTAAAAAATTATTTTATTAAAAATAAGTTAAAATCTATAGATATTTATTTTTGCCATATATCACAATTTGAATATGGTAATGGATCTTCCTATACTTGAAAATATCCAAATTCCTTTTATATGAAAAAAAAAACTTCAAAATATTTGTTTTACAAACCAATTTCTATAACTTTTTAACAACTTAGCTTCTATACACAGTAAACAATGAGAAGAGGTGAGACCCTTATTATTTTTCCCAATTGTTGAAATAATAGTAATATATATTAGTTGTTCAAATTCATCATTGAATTTTTTTATGAACTTTCAATAATATCAATAATGGGTTAAAAGATAGTCAAAATATGGGGAAACAAAATAGATGGTAACTAAAATTATCACATTGAATTGTTCAGTTAAGCAAATGGAAAGAAAAATATGCTACCTAAAATTGTTACATTGACTTTTAATGTCAATACATATTCAACAACAATCAAGTATTTATCGTACTAGGTGAGATCGACTATATAAATTGAATAATATCATAATATTCTATCATAAATTATGTTAATTGATAAAATATTAATCTCTGACTCTTTTTTATCGTACACTCTTAAAAAAAGAACATTCATAACAAATCATATGAAACATAAACATAGTCAATCATTCAACTTTTTTGACTTTTGTGTTCACCAAATTCTCAACACCAATATCCTAAGAATAAAAATAAAAGACATAGAAAATGTTTCACAAATCAAACCCTATGATTCATGGATTCATGTGTTTATAATCTATGCAACCTTAACACCAAGAAAATCAGAAGCAGACCTAGCCATAATTGTAGCAAACTCATCAAAACTTATAACACCATCACTATTGCTATCAGCTTCAGCCATCATTGTAGAAAGTTCATGATATGTAAGAGGGTGACCCATCTTAGCCATGGATCCAGCAAGCTCTTTAGCAGTGATGTAACCATTTCCGTCACGATCGAAAGATCGAAAAACCTCCAAAAGTTGTTCTTGGTTGATGAGAACATTGTCATTTATGTTAGGCATGATTGCATGAACAAGCTCATCAAACTCTATATATCCATTTCCATTGTCATCCATGTTGGATAGTAATGCATGGAGCTCGTCGCCCCTCGGCTTTATCCCTAGGGATCGAAGAAGGGCGGCGAGCTCCAGGTGGGTGAGACTACCATCGGAATCCATGTCGAATCGATTAAATATGTCATTGAGTTGTTTTATTTGATCAGCTTTGAGTATTGAAGACATGGTAATAATGGTTTGAAGAATAAGGAAGAGGGTATAGAGAAAATTAATGTAAGGTTGTTGTTTTGTGTTATTTGATGATTAAATCAAACATTTGGAAAATGGAATAGTTCAAAGCATGTCTATATATGATAAAGAATGAATGTGTGACTTGGCTATGATTTCGAAGATAATACCTAGTGGTGGGATAAGGAGTTATTTATTTTTAGTATAAGTTATAAAATGTTGAATATGATGAGATATTGCCATGTTGAATATTAATGGTAAATTGTATTTAATTAATTTAATAATCAAGCAATAATTATATTTTAGTTAATTTTCTAGTATTCTTTTTTTATATATATAATTTAAAATTATATATGTATATAATTTTAGTTAATTGCATTGACTTCTCCCCTTAGATGAGGTGAATATAATGTTTAATATAATTAAGCTAAAATTTGTAGAGTGTAAATGTAATTTTCTCTAAAAATGTCATATATTGAAATGATTTTGCCCATAAGTGGTATTTTGTTTTAATCATTAATGTGTTCTATGAGAGATAATCATATTTTATGGGTAAGGTTATTTTGTCTTTAAATATTTAAAATAAAGATGATATTTCTCTTTGTAATAATTTAAATTATTTCAATTCTTACAAAATGAGTCATTTTTATAAAAATATAAATTATGTTGGTCCATCAATCGAGTAATAATTGTATTTCATCAAAATCATTTATATCAAATTTGAACATCTATAAATAAAAAATTCAGCACTTCAACTTTTATATATTTTAAAGATATATATTATGTTAATCTAATTAATAATATATATATATATATAACTAAATAAATGGATTACTAAATCATGTTTTATTTTTGCAAAGTATATATGAAATCAACAATATATGAACTTTTAATCTAACAGTTGATTTGATTAAATTTATGTATAATAGATTTATTTAAGGATCAATGATTATTAAGATTTGAATGATTAATAATATATTGATGATATAAAAAACTCTTATATTATTAGTACAACTATTTTCTCTTATATAAAAAATATAAATGGATTAGTAAGATATCTTTACTCAAGGTATCTTAGTTTTTATTATAAAAAAATAAGCGAATCCCTTAAACATTATGAAAATTAACAAATATGATTTGAAGCAAATCTTATTTATTGTAAATAGCTTAAGCAAATTTTATCCAAATTGTGTACATCTTCATTGTCTCATTCTTGTTTAAAAGTGATTTTAATTTTAAGCTGATTTTCATGATGGATACCCTTGTCAAATTGGTCAATAAATTCCTCATCTTTTTTTGTAACAAAAAATTCAATTAGCAACTACATATAATATAATTGTAAGGGAAAAATAGACAACATTTGCATGGCATTGCATAATTCATGTTCATTAATCAGAAGGCTTTGTGGGTAAGATTGTGTGGCCTGAGAAAATATGACCTCTCTGGTATGAATTCTTCACAGGAATAGCCACAGAAGCTGCTTGTCTTTCTCTATAAGATGCCCAAGTAACCGCGTATAGACCAGTAATGATTAAAGATCCCCCTAAGATGCTGTTGTCGTCGATAAAAAATCAAGAAAAGTTCGGGAAGATCGATTAGATATGACCAATGTTTTAAATTCCGGCTGCGTTATTGCAAATGTGGCAACAATTGCTGTCGCGATACGATTCTGGGAACTCTCAGAAATGCAATATTGTGGCAGCAATTTCAGTTGCCGACCGCAATTTAAAACCTTGGATAGGACATTTCAGTAAATCCTAAGAAAATTGATTGTAGGCTTATAGCAAACTAAATCAACAATGCAGCAGGAACTTGGAAATAATAGATGTACCTTCCCATGTAAATCGGACTTCCAAGAAAGATTCTGGACAGGAGTGCGGAAGCGCCGGGTTGAAGTGGATTATAAAGAGCAACCATCGCCGGCCCCAAGATCTTGTTGGACCAAGTAATGAGTCCATAGTTAAGAGCAGAAGCAATAACTCCCTGAACAAGGAAAACATTTGACAGAATCCGGCATGTTAACAGTCCTCCAAAATAGTTTAGTTAAAAGTTCATATGAAGTTCGCTAATATCGAAAATGCAAGAAAACATGAGATTTCACTTCTTCAAATGGGGGAATATTGAGAAATACAATTTTCAATAACATATCCATGACTCTTTCGCATCTATAAATGTATGCGATGTATTCCTACTCTTGCTTCACCAGAAAAAAAACAAACAAACCATAATCGAAAAATCCCATCTTATTCCGAAGTATGCTGCTCCATTGAAGAAACAGTTCTTCAGAATATAGACAGCACCAGTCTAGTAATTTGTTTAAAGATCGTTGACAAACAAACCATAATCTGCTGTCATTTTATGACTAGGATTTTGTAGTTTTTCACTTATAGTAAAACAGTTTCAATTTTTAACAGGTGGCAAAATGGTCCCATCTTAACATTAAATCCGTGACTTCGACGGACTTTCTAATGTGAAAATGGCTTCATTGCAAAAACTCATAATGACTCACAACTGAAATGTTCAAGAATAAAACAGTGCCAAACAACAAATAAGGAAAATGGACCAAAGTGATACAGCAATAACATAACTAAAATGGCTCATTAAAATGAAGGTTGAACTAAAATTACAGTGACTTACAGCATAAATAACAGCAATTGTTTCAGATTGCGTCAAACTCCAGTCAGTTGACTCGTTAGTCGCGAAGAATGATGTTGTCACCATCAGTAAAGCTCCAAAGAAGTACGAATATGCTGTGACAGAGAGGTTTGCAGGATACTTTTTTAATAATGGTGCCTGAAATTAAATTAGAGTACCAAACTGTTCACATATAAAGAACCTTATGCCATCCTAAAATTGCAGAGTAAGCATGATATCTTTGGGAAGTTATCCGATTGTACGTCAACATATGTGTGAATTTATTGTGCTCGGATGCAGATAGATGGGAAAGGGAATGTTTCATTGGAACGTCGCCTGATTTGGGATTTGTTTTTAGGGGAGATAAATGAATCTGTTATAAGTTATAATTAAGATTGCAATTCTATTTTGAAAAGTACTAGATAGACAGAATTTTGTTGCCAATGTTTTTAACTCTTGCATGGATGAGTGGTCATCACCATGTTGACTTATCCCACAACCACCCTTGAATCTTGGCAAATTCTGGCTGAATTTTGTCAAAATAGTGCAGGCTATGTGGCGATACTCCTCTATAGGGTTTTTTGGGCGACACGTATCTTATTTTGAAGATCTAAACAAGGGAAAAGAAAGTAGTGAGCTTAATATTTCTTTCCTTTCAAACTCCCAAACAACACACAAGATCAACATAACAACATATTATAGTTATAAGACAAATTAGAGGATATACCAACCACCAGACAAGCTAACTTATCCAAAAGAACACTTGATTAGATGCTTTATTCAGATATTCAGAAAACTAGGAAAAAAGCAAGTGGAGTGGGAAAAACTAAATACTTAATAAGCAAGTGAACCAAGAAAAACTAATACTTTGTTATCAATCGCGCACAATAGCAGTGTGATAGCAGTGTTGCGGAGGTCACCGACCCCTCCTCGCGACAAAATAGTGGATAGTGGTGCGGCTTACTGTCACGCCTGTTGCAAGGAAATTCCAGAGCCAAGAAACACTAAATGGGAGTGACAGGGGATGTAAGTGCTTGCAAGGAAATTCCAGCAAGCATAAAACAACAAATTATGGATGCTTTTATGAAGAAAAAATCTTATAGAGATACAATTTATAGGGATTTACATGACTGTTTTGGTGATGCAGAAGCAGAAATGCAAGAAATTGCTGATTTGATGGCCAGAAAACAGCTTGTAGCTGAATCTGCCAGGGCTGCCAAGAGAGCAAAATCCACAAAAGGCCACATGGACTTAATTTATCGAAAAGCTCCACGACAATCAAGTATAAATGATGCTATTGACAAAGAAGCAAGAGCAAGAACTGTTCAGTTTATAGCCACGTTCTTTTATAAGTGCAGAATTCCTTTTAATGTTGTGTGTGATAGGAGCTTCAGTAAAATGATGGATGTTGTTGCCAATTATGGTCCAAACATAAAGCTTCAAATTTATCACGAGTTGAGGATTCCATTGTTACAAAAGGAAGTCGAGCTCACAAAGGAGATGATGAAGCCACATATAATTGAACGTGCAATCTCAGGTTGTTCAATCACGTCTGATGTTTGACTGATAGAAAGGGTAGGCCGCTCATCAACTTCATGGTCAACTGTTCACTTGGGACTATGTTTGTAAAAAGTGTTGATGATTCTGGGTACATGAAGACGGGTGATAAGCTAGCTGAACTCTTGGACTATTTTATATGTGAGATTGGAGAAGAAAATGTTGTGTGAGTTGTGACTGATAAAGGTAGCAACTATGTGTTGGCGAGTAAATATTTAGAAGCAAGAAGACGACACATCTTTTAGACTCCATGTGCTGCACATTGTGTGAATTTAATGCTTGAAGATATTGGAAAACGTGAAAGAGTCAAAAGGGCAATACAAAGAGGTTTCTCTCTTGTAAGCTTCATCTATAGCCACACAATGACATTGAACACTGAGAAAATTCACCAAGAAGACAGAATTGATTAGAGCTGGAATTACTAGATTTGCTACTAACTTCCTCACGTTGCAAAGGTTGCATGATCAAAAGGGGGGCCCTTAGGAAGATGTTCACCTCGGATGAGTGGAGAATTCTAATGTAGCTAAAGACGCCAAGGGGGAAAGGGCATTTGACATTGTGATGTTGCCATCATTTTGGAGTGATGTACTCTATTGTCTCAAGGCCATGGGGCCACTTGTAAAAGTATTAAGGCTGGTTGATAATGGGAAACATCCTGCCATGAGTTACATATATGAGGCAATGGATAGAACGAAGGAAACTATGATAGGGGCTTTCCAAGATGATGAAAAGAATTACAATGATCTTTTTGACATCATTGATAAAAGATGGCAATGTCGACTTCATCATCCATTGCATGCTGCTAGACATTTCCTTAATCCCAAACATTAATATAAGAACCCAGAAGAAATGGACAATGATTCTGAAGTTACTCTAGGATTGTATCATACATTGAGAGATTCTGTCTTGATGAAGAAGAAGTTGATAAAGCTACTAATGAGTTAAGTTCTTATAGAAGATCTACCGGAACCTTTAGCTTGAAGACAGCCATAAGACAGAAAGATACTTTGCATCCTGCTGAGTGGTGGAAGAATTATGGAACACATGTTCCAAATTTAAGAAAAAATGCAATGAAAGTGCTTAACTTAACTTGCAATTCATCTGGATGTGAACGTAATTGGAGTATTTTTGAGCAAGTAAGTAGCTACGTATAGGTTTTAAATGATTTTACTTTGTAAATGTAAAGTGTGAAAGTGAAACTAATTTTTTTTATAAATGTAAAAACAGATTCATGCAAAGAAGAGGAGCAAACTTGAGCAACAGAAATTGCAAGATTTGGTTTTTGTCTGTAATTAAGCTAAATGACATTGATGATTGTTGTAATGAGTGGTTGACAGGAAGAGTAGGTGAAGATGGAGAAGTGGTTGAAGAGGACGAGTATGTATTTCCAGACGATATCTTGACTTGGGGGGCTGTTTCTAATGCAGTGGGGGTTGGTGAGCCATCAAAACTGACTAGGCAGCAAACAAGGCAGCAAAGAGCATCTGCTTCTAGTTCTAGACAGCAAGTTATATCTGCTTCTGGTTCTAGGTAGCAAGCTGTATCTGCTTATGGAGATGAAAATGTGGCTGAAAAAGTCTATAATTTAAGTAGTGGAGATAGTGGACCTAATGAAGAAGACTACCTTGGTGATAGTGATAACTATTGAAGAGAGCCTAAATTTATTTTGCTAAAGTCTTAGAGGCTTAATCTTTATGTTTTGAGGCCTTAAAGTTAGAGCTTGAATTATAATACACTTATATTAAAGTCTTAAAGGCTTAGACTTATTTTGGTTATATGTTATGAATGTTTATTTAAGTTATATCTTTAATTTCATGTATGTTAGTATTTTTGTGTATTTATATGTATAGGCAATAAAATAAATTACTCTTATATATTTTTTTAGTTGTAGCGGCTATTCCGTTACCGCTATCCCGCTATAGTGTTTTTAGGGTCGTCCGTTACGCTCTGCTATCCGCAATTGACTACCTAGAACTAATACTCAATAGACATAGTAATCTTATCCCATCTATCATTAATATTTTTTCCCGTAGGAGAATAGAAACATCATCAGTGTTGCTCAGCATCTCCTTAAAAACCTACTAGAGAATCCTCCAATGCAATACAGCAACAAACACTACAAACAACACTGTCATAAAGCAAGGAAAGTGGGAAAACAAATCTTTAGTGATTGTACTGTTGTCATTCCTTTCAACCAAAGATGCTACACAAAGTAAGTGTGATATCAAAGAATTACATTTATATCAAATGAAAAAAAAAGAAGCAGAACTACTCAATACAACAACGTATAGACTCGTCCATTGATCACCAAAATCTCCAAATATCTTATTTGATTCCAGACAAAAGGTTTGAGAATAACATGTGACCATGTTTCTTAGAAGTCTGGAAAACACAACCAAAAAGTTGGGGACAAAGCCAAGGTAGTCAAAGATGAAAGGTGTCCTTATGATGGAGGTTTAACAATTAACACCATGAGGTAAGAGGCGCTTAAAAGCACACGCCTCACTAAAAAATGCGTAAACATTAGAAAAAGAACAAACTAAAATATTTGACAATCATGAATTGATATGCCATATACTTTAACAAATCGAGCACAACATTCATAACAGAAAATAAAAAGTTATGTTCAGTTTACAAAAACCTAAGCTATTTCCATCTACGAGTTTCAAAGACGTAAAACTAGTTCATACATATATGAAATGCTGACTAATTTACCCCTTTAGCACCACAATAAGCAAGTTAGATGAGTAGGTTTTTCACATTTATTCATAAGGCACTGTAAGCATGCCTCACCTAAACCTGAAAGGTAAACCAAATTGAAGAGGCTTCACCACAACCAACAAGAGCCGCTGACTCTTCTGACAATTTGCCCCAAAATCTTAGGTGAGTGTCAGAAGACAACAACACCAACACCAACACCAAAAATTAGTATTGATTCTAAAGAGAATATAGGCCAAGCTTTTTCCCTAGACAACCCCAATGTTCTAAAGTAAACTTGCAAGTGAAACTTGTTCAGAGAACGACTTAGGAAATGAAAGAAGTGTGTAAAGGAATTATAACTATCCAGAGTCCACAGTCAACAATCTTTTATCAAAATTGGTAGATGTGAAAAGAACTTAGTGCCTAAGATTCAGGATGTCTATGAAATGAAAAACTCCAATGAAATACAAACATATGAACAGGGGTTCCGTAAATGAGTAGTAGAGAGAAGTGACAACATAACTGATCACTATTTTTTGCCTTAATAAACATAAGTTTACAATTCCATTCAATGAGCCCGCAAAGCAGACTCCAATGGTCGAATCCTTTTAAGAAAACCATTGAAGAATCCTCCAACAGCAGTTAACCATTTCCACCAGCAAACAACATACCAACACTGCCATAGAGCAAGTGAAGTGGGAAACTGATCTTTGATTATTCTAATCATTTCTTTCCATCAAATATGCCATAACAGTGCAAATTAAGCGCAAAGCAAAACAGTTTTACATTTATTTGAAAATTTATATTAAAAAAACAGATTACAACTCAATACAACAGTTTATAGTCAAATCCATAGTTGACAATAATCTCTCCAAATAATTCATTCTATGTATTCCACACAAAGGGAAAAACATGCAACTATGTTTATCAAAATTAGGGATCAAGCCTTAATAAGCCTTTAAATAATCTAGAAGCAGGTAATTAGTATTAATTCTATTGAGAATTATACACCGAGCAAAAGCCTTATCCTTCACAAGAACTTCGACACTCAAAGGTAAGATCACTATGTGTAAGTGAACACTGTTCACGGAACAACAAAGGAAATGAAAAAAGAGTTTACAACCTATCAAAAGGAATAGTTCTCAAAATCCTACACTCTTTAGATGGATAAGTAAAGGTGAAATGAACTTGATCTGTCAAGATAGGAAATTCTTATGAAGGACAACTATTAGAGTCACCAAAGTTGTACATTACATGGGATTTGAGGCTTAATAAATGGGTGACAAAAATAACAGACACTGGTCACAGTTTTTTTTCTTAATGCTATAATCAATAACCATTTAAATGGTGTCAAAACAAAATGTACCTGAATGGATAAAAAAGCAGCCATGCACATGCAGTTCCCTATGAAGCAAAGAACCCCGAGGTGAAAGTGGTCTAAACCAAGATCCTGTAAACTACCAATTAACCATCCAGAAGGCTCTGGTTGACCCCGAGCACTTATTTCGCTTTGTGATACAAGATCCGTTTCTGCATCTCCTATCAATGCTGGACCGCGATACAAAACCATCAATATGGCACCCGAAACACAGATAAGAGTTCCACCAACCTTGGCCAGACCTTCGTACCTTAGCAAGTTCACTCTTTCTGTACTGCATGAACAAGCATGTTAAGTTATGCATTACTCTATGTCCCGGTGTATCTGAATTTAATTAATCAATAAACACCCGAACTCAACAAACATTTATATACAGAAATTGGTAAGAGTTTCACTGACCCCATCATTACAGCAAACAGAAATGTAAAGACTGGTGTAGCTGGCTGTATTGCAGCTGCATAAGTTGGATTAGTATAGCTTAAACCGATAAGAAACAAAAGGTGGTTGCCAAATATCCTGAGGAACAAGAAGCAAAAAAATACCATACGCATCAATAAAACACTATCATTCATCACTCATTATATAACAAAATGTGGCTGTATCAAGAACCTTACCCAGTTAATCCAAGAAGGAAGAATGACATCAACAGAGGCTTGGTTATGGGTGGTCGTGTCCGTCTACAGACAACATATCATAATTAGCATGCTCACGAGAACGGCAATCCAATGCACAATGCTCCCACCCAGATAGGTATGGATAGATTAGATATTTGCAAACTTATCCCACAAGACAGGAAGTTGTTTCCGGTATTTGAAAACGTGACCTCTTGGTCATTAGCTGTCTATTTGCAAGTTAGGTTTTGGAGAATAATGAATGAAAATGGAATGCTCTAAAGTCATGAAATACACTCTTGTGACATGACATTGAAGCTTTCATTTTCTCTTCCTTCTTAAGGTTTGTTTGTCCGTTGACTTTTAGAGGGGAAGAAAATAAACGAAAGACTTAAAAAAGTCATTTCACAAGTGTATTTCATAGTCGATAAAGTCTTCTCTTTACATTCACTCCCTCCGAATTTCAACTCGCAAACAGATGCTAAGGGTTTGTTTGGGAGTTGTTGGATTTTGGAGGGAATGAAGGAAAAAACAAGGCTTGAAAGTCATCTCACAAGTATATTTCATGGTTCTCAAACCTTTCCTTTCTCTCCGTTCCCATCCGAAATCCAACTCTCAAACTAACTTTAAGAGTCCATTTGTGAATTATTTGTTCAAGGTGAAATGAAATTTGATTTTTAGAAAGAAATGAAGGAAGGGTCATCTCAAAATTATATAATGACTCCCATATCTATATCTTTCTCTTCCGTACATTACCTTCCGATAATCAACTCGCAAACAGACAAACAACTTTATCATCGCCCCCAATAACATTATAATAGGTTAAAAAACAAACAAGATGGAACAAAAAATTTGAATTATGAAATATCTAACGCATAAAAGAAGAACAAAACAGTAATAAAGAAAGAAAAGATACATTTCACGGAAATAAGCGAGAGGAGCGAGAATTGAAAGAGCAAGAAGATCACGAAAAACACAAAACACGATTTGATTAACGCCAACGTTAAGAGCCAATTTAGTGATAACATGATAGCCACCGTAGAATAATTGAACAACCGCCATGGCTGAATGTGCTTTCCATATTTCATCACCTGAATCTGATGAAGATGATGATGATAATGCCATTAGATTAGTGTGTTAGAGAAATGGAAAATTAATATTGCGATGGTTTTGGTTGAAAATTTGAAATATCTTGAAGGTGGTGGTGCATTAAAAATGTGTGATGCTTTATTTGGGAACGAATAATTGAATTTAATTTCATTCGAACTATAGGGTTGAATTTTATTTTTTGATTTTTGAGTCTCATCGTGCCTTTTCGTGCTTTGCCTCTTCTTTTGTTTCAAAGGTATACAACAATGTCTTGGTCCAAGGTTTCCTTGAGTGTTATGAAAATAGGTTCGTGTTGGTCGGTTCAACCGGCAAATTGGTGAACTAGTCTCAATACCAGTACGGTACAGTAGTTATATTAGTTAAAACAGACTAAAACCAGTCAAAATTGATCATTCTGGCCGATTTTTAATTGAACTGTACCGATTATACCGACCGATTTTTATTTAAAATTAATTTTTCAGTGAAATGAAAAAAATATTGGTTTTTTTTTTATTTTTTAACATTAATGATAATATATTATATTTTTATATCTAATTTCACTGGTATGCGGTTTAATTAGTGAACCACTAGTTAAATCGGCATAACACTATATCAGTACCCTATCCAGTTTGATGACCAGTACAATATTAACAACACTGATTTCGTTAGATCACACGATGATGACCAAAAGGTGCAGAGTTTAGTGAGAGTTAATACTTGAAAGATAACCACACATCCGAAAAGTATTAGTTCATGAGAATAAAGTATTTCTTTATAGTGCAAGATAATTTATCTTCTTAAATTCATTCAGACATGTGTCTTATTTCTCTTACTTCAAGAGAAGTTTTCATTTTAAAATATATTTATAAAAAAATAAGAGACGTGTCAAACACTTGATATATTTAAGGAGATAAGTTATATCCTGATACGACATGATGAGATATTTTATTCTCGTTACCCATAAATTTTAAATAGTATAGATTTTTTCTTTATTTTGGAATTAAATAATTTAAAATAAAAATTAAACAAGTTCTACAGCATAATATTCCCACTCTTGATTTTCCTACTTTTGAATATGCTTTTCTTGTTTAAATTAGGGAAATGCAATTTCATTAAGGAAAAATAGGATGCATCACATTTTCTAAATAGAAAGAATATTTGTATCATGTTAATGTGTGGACCCTTTATAATTAATATTGAAGATTTGGGTCAAGCTTGTTGGCTCTTATTACTCACTCACATTTAGTAAATGGATAAGAGTTTGCCTTCTTCATTTGTATCACTTTTTTTTGTTTCCCACATGTATTCTCGCACTAGAGGTAACATTTTCGAGTCGGGAACATTTACAGGTACGTGTGGCTAACTCTCCTAGCATACATTTTTTTTATCCACAATACTCGAACCCGATACCTTGCTTAAAGGGAATCAAGTATGTATCATTTGATACAATGAGAAAATGAAGATTACATTTGTTCTTTGGATCGAAAATGTTTGATTAGTTGAGAAAATCACAACCCTTCATTCAACTTATCACAAATGTTTATTTTTTATATTTAAAAAATAAACAACAAAAATGAAGCATCACGATCATTTGAATAATAATTCGAGGAAGATGATTTTTATAAAAGAATTTTAAAGAATGGAAACGAGACATACAATAGTTTAAATAATGATCCAAACATAATTACTTATTAGAACATTTTCTTCATCATTAGTATAATTTGTTGAAATTATTTAATTAATTAAGGATTCTTTATTAATGATTTATTATTATAAAGTTCTTTTCTAAATTCATTGTTAATTCTTCACTACATAACTGTATTTTTATTTATTATTAATCATTCATCATTTCAACAATTTAAATTATTTTAGATTTTTATGAATTATTCGTTTGCTAAAAGTACTTTTTATTTAATATAAGAAATTTTATATTCAAAATATTATTTAAAATATTTAATTATTTTAAAATAATATATAATAGTGTTATTGTTGGTGCAACGGAAGCGAACATTGCGTAGCGTTGGCCACAAGCAATCAAATAAAGATAAGAGAAGAAACAATAGAGTTTAGTAACGAGGTTCGACCAATTGTGTCTATGTCTCTGGGAGCGCTGAGTCACTACCAATATATTATTAGAGGATAAGGATTACAATCCATAGCACACCCATGGACCCACATGCCTATGTGGTGTTTCTATTTGGTGATTATATCTGGTACACATTATAACAAGGGACTTGAGTCCAATATATAACATTGATATTGTACTTTAGTCTAATGTTAGGTAATACGAGATTTCATATAATAACATATTTTAAACAAACAACGGAATGGAGTATCTCCTGATATAAGGAGATAAGTTATCTCTTCCTGTCAGTGAAATCATGACACATGTCATGTTTCATCATTTTCTATAAAAATATTTTAAAAATAAACAAAATAACACACATGTCACATTTTTACTGGCTAGAAGAGATAAATTATTATCTTTAAACAATCCCAACAGTTATATGTAGAAGTAAATGAATCAGTAAACAATTAAGAACAGAAATATAAAATAAAGCAAAATATCATAACGGAGAAAATAGTAAAGAGACATAAAAATGAAACATTAGAAATGGCAATTGGTTGGCACAAAAAAAAAGTCACGACTTACATCGATAATGTCAATGCTAGTTCGATCTATTCGATTAAACCTTAAATCAAATCTCTTTCAATTTAATATCTAATTCGACTTTAATAACATTGTCCCCGATTTCCACAACCACATTAAGAACCATGGTGAAATGTCTATTTTTTGTTGTTGTTGTTGTTCCATTGTTCTCTAGATTTGATTTGTTTATGGGATTTGTTTGTTTTTAACAAAGTGATAAAATATATTGTAACACCCTTACCTCTTAACTAGTTGTAGGTCGCACTTTAGGAGAGTATGGCCTCTAATTATTGTCTTTTGAGCAGCATCAAATTTTCCAAACATTCATGAAAGGGAAGTTACACATGTTGTGGGTTGTAGGTAGCACGTCGTTTAAGGACGGTCCATCCCTTTATACTTTTATATATAATGTCTTCATTGATTAAAAAAAGAAAATTAATAAAAAAAATGGAGAAAATAGATAAAATATGTGATATAAGCAGATATGATAAAACAGGTTGCCTGACTGTTTAGCCTGTCCTTGCAAATGCCCGCAAAAAATTTAAGAGGGTGTGGGCATGCCCGCATTGGTTTAATAGACAAAATTCAATGTTCTACCTGTTTTAAAAGGACTAACGGGATTGAGGGCGGTCTGCGGGAATTGTTGAATAATTTAAAAAAAAGTCATATAATAAATGAAATTAAATTAAATAAAGTAGTTGAAGATAAAAAATTAACAATTTTTTTTATAGTTTATATAAAATTTAACAAATCACATTATATTACAATTTTTTAGGGATTAAAAATCATATTACATCATAACTTATTTAAAATTTTCTTATTTTTTCCTTAAATTATGTTTATGGGTCACCCGCATGGTTAACGGAAATGTCTGCAAACTTGGCGGACAAAATGGACCAGACGATATGAGCAAATGGGCAAATTTTGTATATCTTGCCCGCAAGCATTACCCGTTTTACCATCTATAGATATAAGTCAAGAGGTCCATTTTTTCTACAACCAATGCTATATCCTCAGTTCCTCACCTGGATAAGAAATTTATTAGAAATCAAATAACAATGAAAGAATATGAATTTCACTCAGTAGAAGAATTATATGACATTGAAATGAATTGATTTAATAGAAAAGATATAATGAAGAGCAACGAAGAAAAATTAATAAACCTAATAAATAAAAACTAACTAATCAACTAACAAAAACCCAATATAAAACTAACTAAAATAACAAATTAAATTGTATTTCGACATTGATAATCTATTGACCATCTTATTAATCGAGTATCCATTATAGAATTACAACTATTCAGGAATCAAACTCTTGATATTTTGACATACATAAAAATTTAATGGGGTCTTACACTATTAATATCAACTAAATTATTGGTTGAGTTTCTTAAACAATATAAAATAGTAAAAATATATAAAAAAATCATTCTTAAAAATGTTTAGGGTATGTTTTTTCCTTTCTAATAATGTACAAAAAAACATGTTTAGAGTAAATAAAGCTTACTAAAAAATCATGCTAATCATAATTGATATATAACTTTATTGCTGAGAAATGCAGAACAAGCTTCCATAATTTCTCTGTTTTTAATGATTAATTTTATATTAAAATAAAATATCATTTTTTGTGCAGTTGGAAAGAAACCATTAATAAATAAATAAAGAATAAATTACATTAATACTTCTGAGTTTTAGTGTAATAAAAGTATACAAATTAAGAGGTTTGTGTAAATGTAAAAAATGAAATGATAATTTGTATAATTTCATTAAAACTTAAGAGTGTCAGTATAATTTACTCGAAAATAAATAAATAAAGAAAACCATAAAATAGAAATGGTTGTCAACAATGTTTATATAAAAGCTTCATAAGTATAATTCCAAATACACGACTTAGGTTATTACAATAGTGTAATATTATGCACTATTTATATAAAAGTTTATATATATTCTTTTGCGAAGAACTAATGGTAAAACATGAATAATAGATGATGCACTAACATGAAATAAAACTCATACACTATTGATACATGCATTTTTTTCTAAAATACTTTATCTAAAATGAGTATGCATTATATTTAGTCAGGTTTAGGGTCAAGACCGAGTTTAAAGGTTGACCCGGTCAATATTTAAGGTTTGGGTAGCTTCGGGTTTAGGGTCGGGACTAAGTTCAGAAAATGATCCGACCAATATTTAGGGTTGGATAAGGACAAACTTTAACCTGTCCCAACCCAGTTCATGCTCACCCCTGGTGTTACCTATAATTATATGGTTTTTTTTAAGAAATAAAAAAATGGAAAGAGCAAAATAAGAAGTTAGAAATTACATGAGGATAGTAGTTACGTCATATTATGTCTTTATATAGTATAGATAGATGACGAACAATATAAAGATAATTATACCTTCATTATATATACTAGCGTGTCGATCGACACTTCGTGTCTGAATGCACAAAATTTCTATGAATGTCTCAACTTGTGCCTCTAATAATAATTAGTGTATCATTTGATGTTTTTTATGTGAGTCAAAGTTGTTCATCATAGGGTGATGTAAAGAGAAAGTAGAAGTACGAGAATGTGTGAAATAATAATGATACACAAATGAAAAAGAATAAAAAAAACATATGGGAATTTCTTGTAGTTGTTATCGGAATGTTACAAAATAATAAAATTGGAATATGAAAATTATGTCATGGTAGTTACTAAATTAAATTGAATGAAATTATACATGTTCAATTACCTGAATATCCTTCAAACATATTTTAGTAAGAGCAAAGTTGAAATATAAAAATTATATCTATTCAATTATCTAAATATTTCTCAAACATGTTTTGCTTTTATATAGTACTAGTTCATATCTACCGATCCGCATTCTTATTTTCTATTATTAAATATTTAATTTTATATATTTCATTTTTAGAAAATCTTATCACATTTTTTGCAATGGTAGTTTAATGCTTTTTGTGTTTGTAATTTCCTCTAACTTCTATTAATATTTTTTATTGTCTATGAAAATATAATAATAATTAATTATAATGTCAAAATAGGCAAGAGAAAATTATATCACGTAGATAATTATAAATATCATATGGGTAGAAAATATCCCAAAAAAAAGTATTGATGAAAAATATCCTAAAAAAGTAATGATGAAAATAATGAAGTGGAGAATAAATGCAGCAAGTAGCATCAGCCACGTGTTAGATGGAAAATGCACGCGTCGATGACGCGTATTTGCGCGTAACGCGTTTCCTCTCTCATTATCTCAAAGCTACTATATATATAAATCTTCTCTCTTTTCTATCTTCAATTTCAATTTCTCACTTTATTCTTCTTCTGCAAATTAAATTCGGTGAGTCCCGTTATTATCTATATATAATTTCTCTCAAATGTTTTAGGTTTTTCAATTCTAACGCTTTTCCATACTTAGATAACCTAAATTGATGTTATGATCGTTTCTATTGTGATCATGAGTGGTTTTCTGTTTGATCGCTTCAGTCAATGTTTGTTAAGCTTCATTTTTTTTTTGTTTTTTTTTTTTTCATTTTTTTTTGTGATTTACCTAATTTTGCAACAAGAATACCATAGTTATAGGATATTTGTTAATGTATCCTTAATTTTGTGATTCACTTTTTACATTAATTATTTTGTCTGATTTTGTTTATGGCGATTTGTCTCAGTAGAGTAATGAGAGAATTATTTATTTACCTATAAACAAAACTCCCATTTGATTTTATAACGTAAGGGTGAGCTTGGCGCAAAGGTTGTCACCTTAAATAAAGTGTTTTTTCGCTTATCGAGTAAGGCTCCGTACATTTATCATCCCAAGTCCTCTCCATTAAGGGAGAGAAATGCAATTTTAGTTTAAATTAAGTGTTATTGTTTTTTATTTTTCTTTGTTTTTCCACATAATTGTCCTCTCCGGTACTCGTGAGGAGTTTGACTCGACGATAGTGTGCAAAGGCAAGGACCAAATTGATATTTTCTTCTAATCTTAAAACTAAATTGATCAATGATCAACAATCTCTATAAGAAAAAGATGTATACACTAACCGTATAAGAGTTTTTTATATTGTCATTGCATCATTCATTATTCATTTTCAATCATCCTTGGCTTTTCAAAAAAAGTAATCCAAATGAGGATGAATCTTTACACTATCAATGTCTATTTCGGGACCAAAAGTGACATATGTTAGGCGATAGTAATTTCATTTGTTAGATCATGGACAAAAAATGTTTTAGCAAAGTTTCCAACTTTAGCATTGAGTGTCTTGGATTGGTGATTCCACAGTTCGGTGTTTCTTTGCTATTATTATTATTATCATTCAGTTTTTGTTGTTGATTTTATTTTATTTAAGTCTGTTAACAATTCTTAATTGTGAATCATCAGCTATTGGCTTTGAAAGATGGGAGGTGGTAAGGACAAACATGATGAATCTGACAAAGGGGTTTTCTCACACCTTGCTCATGGTGTAGCTAATGCTTCACATGGGTACCCACCTGGGGCTTACCCTCCACAACATGGGGCTTACCCTCCACAACATGGGGGTTACCCTCCACAACAAGGGTACCCTCCACAACAAGGGTACCCACCACAACAAGGGTACCCGCCAGCTGGGTATCCTCCTGGTGCATACCCTCCTTCTGGTTACCCACCTGCCGGTTATCCTGGTTCATCTGCTCCACATGCAGCAGGTATGCTTGCTTTCAATTGTTTTTACATCATTGCATTTTTCTCTTGCTGATTATTAAATTGAATTTTGAAATTGCGTAGTGCTTTTGTAAAATTTGTGAAGCTGTGTGCTTTGAAGAATATGAACTAACTTGAGTCACTGAGATACTATTGTTTCTTAAAAACAATACATAATCTATCATGTATGACTATATATTGCAAATTACATTCAACATACCAACTAATTGTTTATTTAAATAAAAAAAGGTATTGCTAGGGGCACTTGTTAAGGAATCAAAAATAGAAGATGACATTGAAAATTGCATCGTTTGAATTCTTAATGTATTTGAATGCACTATTTTCCAATGCATGATTTCTATCTTCGGTTCTTTAACCAGCGTCCTAGGAGGCCCTAAGGGCACTTGGTAGCAATTAGCATTCTTCAAGAAAAAACTCATGAACTGAGAATTTTTTCGACTTTTTGAATGTCTCCTGACATTTTGGTAACCTTGTTAGCGTTGTAGACACTCATAATTATGCCTTATAATAGGGAAAGAAAAAACTTATGACTCATAAGTATTATTTTTTCAATGTAATGTCTCTGTTCTACACTGTTTTTGAAATCTATGTGGTTTTTGAAGTTGTTTTCCTCGGTTCATTTATGAATCGGCTATCTGTAAGTTTTTTTGGTATCTATAATTTGCATCAATATCCCTGGAAGCAGCTAAGTTCTCTTTTTCTGTCACCAGGGTCCCATGGACATGGAGGTATTGGGGGAATGCTTGTTGGGGGTGCTGCCGCAGCCGCTGCTGCATATGGTGCTCACCAAGTCTCCCACGGAGGCCATGGCGCCTATGGAGCCCACGGCGGTTATGGACATGTTGCTCACATGCCCCATGGGAAATTCAAGAACCATGGCAAGTTCAAGCATGGAAAGCACGGAAAGTTTGGTGGAAAGCATGGAAAGTTCGGCAAGCATGGTGGGTTCAAGAAGTGGAAGTAAGGAATGTATATGCAACCATGACTTTGAATGCTGCTGCTTAGTGCTTATAGCTTTATAAATAAACCATACTTTGTGTGATGGTGCTCCATAATACTTAGTTGACTTCTTATTTTCCTGTTATTTATGTGCTTTTGGCTGTTACATAAAATTAGATTTTAGAAACTGATCAGTGAAACACACTGATGCACTGTGTCACGACTTTGACATCAATGCTTAGTTTGTTTTGCAATGCCATGTTCATTTTGACATCTGTTGATTTTTATTTTTATAATTCATCTGAATCTTCATTTGATGGGCATTGTAGTCAGGTAAGAAATCAAAATTGTTAGCACTTAAACACATGATGATAACCGAATTTAAAAGATTAGTTTATATGGTGAGAGAGTCTCATATTGTTTAATACTTAAGTTTGTTATGCTACTCAATGTGAGACTTGTAATATAAAAAAATCTAGGGTCAATGACAAGTGTTATGAACGTTGTTGGGCTTCAATTTTTCCTCTCCCTTCTATGTGTAGAAGGGTAACGTAAAGTTGGATTACGTTGTGATTTAGAGGTCATAGGTTCAAATTCAATTCATGATACCCAGTGATAGTTTCGTGCACTAATCTCTTATTTGTTTTTTTTGAAGTGACACATATCTTTCCTCTTTCTTTTTACTTATTAATTTTGTAAAATGACACATCTTTCATGGCCTTATGCATTTATGGTAGCAATCATGTGAAACTCTATATTATGTAGTTCTACTGGTGCACCCTTATGCATTCTTTTCACTCTTACAAAAGTTTAAAAATAAGAAACGACATAAAAATTGGTGAAATATTTTTATAACCACAGTACAAGATAAATGGTGATGAAAGTGAGAATAAAAAATATGAACCTCACTTAAGCTTCTCAAGCCAAACTTCCAACAACATAAAATTGTCAAGAAAAAGCATAAAAAGAAAACATGCCATTACTGACCCATTTGGGGTAACTAAGAATCAATTCAAAGATCTCAACTATGTTTTTCAGTCACCATCTATACCATTGTTCAGTTCAAAGCATGAGATTATTTTTAATTTGAGGGTAAGTGCTAGGACTCAGTGGAGGGTGGGTCCTATTGGCTTTTTTAAGTTCTTGGCACATTTCACTTGTGACCTTAAGCTCCATCCCTTGAATAATGGGACTTACATTCCTTTAAGCTGCATCTCCAAATCAAAATGATTCTTTCTTCCATTTTGGACAAGGTCTTGTCCGTTTTTTCATTCACTGCCTATTCTTCTATGTGTAGTACGTGTATATTTTGTTGCCCTATTTCATTCAGTTTTATTTTATACTATTTAAAAAACAATTTAAATATAAAAAACACAATATATGAACTTAATAGATAGTGAAAAAATTAATATAAAAAACGAAAGCAATGAAAGTAATATATGGAAGTTTATATTAGTTATTAATGAGAGATGTTTAAAAGATAAATTTGTAATATAAAAATTATGTTATGATGGTGGTTATTATTTGTTTTGGCTTTTATTAATTATATAGATATAGATATAGTTTTTTAGCAATGAAAATATTTCAGATTCTTTACCTTTGCAAGATATTTATGCTATATAAGTATATAACTATATTGTATTTACTATAATTGCGGACACATAAAAAATTATGATGACAAAAACTATTGTTAAAATTTTAGTTAAGCTGGAATAGCAATTTAAACTTTTCATTTATCCCAAAGAAACTCTTTTTGGGAGCTTATTAACTTCAATAACAAAAGTTAATAGCAGATGTTATAAAACTCGGCTCGAACCGGTTGGTGTGACCGATTTAACTGTGAACCAAATATGTAATAGGTTCGAGTTTTTCATCTAGCCGATTTTTGCATAAATCGGGTTTACTAGTCAGTTTAAGTCTAAAACTAGTGACTTGTGTGGTCGGATCGGCCGAGTCAATTAAAAAATACTTTTTTTATAAAACAACCAAATCGATGTCATTTTTCAGTAAAAATATGTATTTTTATGTTTATCATTTGTTATTTTACATTATAACAAAATCTTCATTGTTTAATTAAATTTTAAACTTATTTTATGTTTTTGTTGTAGTTAAAACATAGTTCATATGTTGTTTGATGATGTTATAAACTAACTTGTGTGATTTTATAGTAGTAAAATGTTTTTTTTTGTTATTTAATTAGACATGATAATGTTTTTAAATTTTGAATATACGATTATTAAATACTGTAACATAATATTATGAATTTTTTAGATTTTTTAATGCAACTGAGTTAACCGATCCAACCATTGACCCACTGGTTGAATTAGTGACTCATTAACCCATAACCCTCACCAAGTCATTGACCGATTCAAGTTTAATAACACTGGTTAATAGTATTCACCTTCTCTTTATTGATCAAGTTTATATCATATGGAAAATGATATATCATAAAAATAAGGTATATAAAATTTGTTATAATAATTTTTTAAAATTTACATATATTATTTTCTTATAGTATAGAAGAATTTGGAGTAGGATATATTGTATTTTTATCATGTTTATTTTGCTGCAACCCTTTGCTCTTCTATTAGTGTAGAAATCCTCTCTAATAATAAAAAAACAAAAAGTTGAAAAATCAAAAGAAAAAATAGTATGATATAAAGTTTATACCCTTTTATATATAATGAATCATAGTTTTGCCACTCAAAATAAATGGAAATTAAAAAAAGAAATTCTATCTAATAATGGATAGGATCTTGTTTCCTTTTACCAATAAGGAGAAAGATTAATAATTTTTTTAAAAAGCATGTAGCAATGTGATTCTCCTCAATTATGTATGACTTATCTTTACCATTGATTTTGAATACATTTACATAATTTAATTTTAACTAGGTCTCTTCCACTACTGGTATCACATCATCCAACAATCCCAAAATATTAAAGGTCATTTCCTAAGTAATGAGATCCTCTGTCCCTTAGAGTTTTTGTCCCCGTGTCTCAACTTAATCACTATTTGTCAACAAATAAAAATAATACTTTATATCTGACTTTGGTTAACTTATTCTATCATTCATCAGAATTTCAAAGTTTATGAAGCCCTTGACTTACCCTAATGGTTTTTCATTGAGTTAGACACATAAATTTGTAGGACATAATATTTATACACTTAATTAAAAGTACAACAATGTTAATATTACACTTCTCCTTATTTTGTACCTTTATAAATTATACTAACATTCATATTTTCCAATTTAATAAACTAAGTTAACCACTATGCATGGTTTTTATATAATGCTATGTATTGATTAAAGGAATATCCCTGGGTACTTTCTTGCATCAAAAACTCTGCTATGGCATGTTGGGTTGCAAGGGTAACTACAATCTATTTTCTTATTGGAAGCACTTCTTTCATAAAACCAGTCTCCAACAGCTTTTGAAATTGTCTGCAGAATAATGTTATGCACTTAAGTTAGCTAGCTTTTGAAGTTCATATAATAAGCTAGAAGCACAGAAAAGTGATTATGTCATTTAAATTGCGGCTGCAATATTGTGATGCGGCCGCAATATTGCGGTTGTGGTGATTGCTGCAACCGCATCATACCGCAATTGTGGTATGATTCTGAATCACACTGATGCGGCTGCACCGGGCTGTAACGCAACTGCATCGGGCTACAACGCAACTGCATCGGCTGCAACGCAACTGCATCGGCTGCAACGCAACTGCATCGGGCTGCAACGCAACCACATCGGGCCGCATCGAATTCAAAAATAGTTTTTTAATCACAAAATATTTCACACTGTAACGGCCACAATGACCAGAATTGCAGTAACTGCAACCATTACTACAATCGCGATTGCAATTTAAAACACTCATTGTACATAAGGGAGAAAACTAGTAAGTAATAAATTTCTTACTGAATTGGATAGAAGTGGAGCATCATTGTGCAACCATGTTTCTTGTGTTTCTGTTTGACAGTGGATATAGCAAGAGTCTATGAACATTCCTTTAGATGGAGAATTTCCTAGAGGACTCAATGCCTTTAGGAATTCTGTCCTGAATTCTGAAAATCAATTCATGGATTTATAAGCGAAATCACGAAATTTAGCAACATTACTCGAATACCAATGTTTTAAATGAACTCGACGATTGCAATTGTGGCTGCAATTTTTGGTTTCGGGAGTCTGCACAATGGCATCAAGGCCACAATTGCAGTTGTATCGAGGCCACAATTGCAGCCGCATCGAGGCCACATTTTCTTAAATTTTTCCGCAATTGCGTTAAACATAATGTAACTGTGACCGTGATTTACAACGTTGTTTGAGATATTAAGATCAGAGAGATGCGAAGTTATTCGGATCGGAAAATGTTCACCTTGCACTATACTTAGTTGATCAGGTGAGCAGCTTTTTATATCAAGGTCACAACTTCGCCAAGAACCACCTGGATCGGCAACACCAGGTGCCAAAATGTTTTGAATCTGCATCAGATCAATATCTTGAGGATCACATAAAAGTATATAACAATGTTATCACTGATCTAGAGAATTTGGTTACAAATTTTATCCATGAGTTAATTAAGATAAGCTAATGTTTTTTGAGTAACAGAATAATCTAACCTGCCATGGGTCATAGGCCGCGTTTACGATGAAAATTGGTGCATCGATTTCTGATGCCACGTATTCCGGGAAAAAGCACTGCACAATTTGTTCAGGAGTATTAGTGATAACCAAAGAAGATCCAAAGTTAGAAGATAAAATCACGGGTAATAAACTTACAAGCCCTGGACTGAGTCTTGAAGTGCATGATTCAGGTAAATGCTTTGCTGAGCCCTGAAACAATGAAGAAACTCAAATCAGTCACAATTGAACGAAACATTAACCGATTATCTTTCGAATTTAAAGTGTGAAACCATTTGTAGCAGCCTTTTTTGGTGTAAAAAACAGCTACGCGAGTGGATTCCTAAAGGGGAAAATGATCAAAGAGAAAGGATAAGTACATGAGTTTGGACGACTTGACTATAGAACTCTTCAATGCGTTGTGCACCCGAGATATCCTTTCTGTTGCACAACAACAACATATGGAATCATTCGTCGATCTAAGGAACTTGTGAAGAAGGCTAAGTATAACGCAAATATAACGAACTTACACATTGACAAAATAACCAGCATCCGAAAGGCATTTCACCGTAGCTCCCCCCGGTAATAGAGATTTAAAGCGATCGCAATTTAATATAGAAGCTAATCCTCCTGCTGAGCATCCAGATAGAAGAGCCTGTAGTCAGATTCACAAGGTTTAGTCAGAGAATGAAAAAATCACCAAGTAAGAAGAAAAAAAAGTGTCAAATGATCAATGTCTCATACATTTTCAGCATTTTGCATTCCTTTCGCTAGTAATTCGCCGATGACAGTAACAAAAATCCTTGCTCCTCTGAAGTGCAAATTGTTTCCCTGATTTATATAACATCATAAAAACGAACACTCGAAAATAAAATTTACCAATGATTAATATCTTCCTTCAACTTTAAAAAAATTCGAACTCCTTCGAATCGCGGAAAACTTACTGGATCGACTTCTTCCACATCGCCAGTAAACGATCCTCCATCGCAGTACCTAATCTTGACTCTGTTCCAATTGTAGAAATCTGTAATTCATAACATTGGTTAGAAATCTAAACAAAATGTTCAGAAACAATGTGGTAGACATTAGACAATACCTGGATTGAGGTTTTCTGTGTCACTTAAAAGTCCTGCAAAGTAAGCTTGCTCCTCCATTTTCTCCGACGAACCTAAATGAGTGTCCTTACGCCACACGCAAGACGTGACATCGTTGCACCATCCTCCACCCTAGAACAAATTGTATTGAAGATCATTACCAACAAAAGATAAAAGGCCAAATACTTAATAGTTTATTTTTTGGTTTCCCACATGTATCCTCGCACTGGAGGCAATAATATCCGAGCCGGGAACATCCACAGGTACGTGGGACTAACTCTTCCAGCGGGCATTTTTTCCATCCACAAGATTCGAACCCGAGACCTTGCTTAAGGGGAATCAAGCATGTAGCACTTGAACCAACGAAAGTTGGTAAATACTTAATAGATTGAATCTAAAAGTTAAGGCTTTATCTACTTGGAAAGTATAACATAACAATAGTTGTGTTCTCATTCACTTAAAAGGAAAGGAATGTTTTGATGAAAGGGACATGATACCTCAATGTGAACAACCCAGTTGTTAATTCCTTCTCCACTTCCCTTATCAAAGTGGTAAGCTGGTGGACTCCCATCCAAACAAACTGCACAAGTTGTTAAACATATTTCAATACCCGATAATCACGTAAACCTGGAAATAGCCTATCTACTCGTGGGACATGACTGTGCACACTCGACTTTCACGGATCCTACTAGGTGAAAGTCTCGTGCATTAGGCTGCTCTTTCTTTAATAATAATTAGCAGTGTTTTAAATTGTGGTTGTGGTTGATATCACGGTTAATAAGGTTGCATTGTGGCCTGATGCGGCCCAATAAGGTTGCATTGTGGCTTGATATGGCCCAAATGTGGTCCGATGCAGCCACATCATTATGATTCGATGTCACACCACAATTGCACATGATGCAGTTCCAACGGCCACCACAACCGCAATATTGCAGCCGCATCACTGATACGGTCCGCAATTTAAATTATTGACAATTAGGTAAACAAACAAACAACAACAACCAAGCCTTTGCCCCACTAGATGGGATCGGCAATCTAACAATACCATAATGCTCTATCATAAAAATGATGCTCATAAATAATTAGCTAAACAATACTAAAATAGTAATATTTGAGATAAAATCCACAGCAAAAGTTCCTAACCTGCTCCTTTTGATACTGCATCATTAACAATAGTGATTGGAACATAAGCCCCTTCTGCCATAAGAAATAGCAGTGCAAAAACTACAAGGTTTACCCCATTTTCTCATTCTTTTGCTCTTCATTCAGCAAATTCCAACCAAAACAAATCAATGAACCTATGAAAAGAAAACAAGAAAGATTCAATATGGTAATAATTAACATAAAGCCAAGGAAACATAGAACATAGAACAAGATTTTTTCTTTGTTTATGTTTTTTAGTAAATGTAAGTGCAACACCTATGATTCCATTAAAACATGTTCTAGTTCAACAACAACAACTCCTTACAACTTCACAAACAAATTATCAAAAGTGAAAGCAAAAAAAAAACATGAAATTATGTACAAGATTTGTTATCTATGAAACTAACCAGCAAGAAGTGAATTTGAAAGTAAGATTGTGAGTGAAAATTAGTATTGGGGTGGTAGCTTATATAATGATTTAACAAGGATACAAATTTAATGTGGATTCTTGATTTAAGCATTGGTTAAGGACTATAGGGGTATCTTATTATGGGAAATTAAATATGAAAATGGAATAATACTATATGAAAGTTCATTTACTTATTTCTAGGAATTGTATGTGATTTTGTAACTACTTCAAAGTTAGAGGATTAAACACTTACTTTTGTCACATTCTTGAGTTAGGAACCCAATAACAAACACATACTCACAGATACCAATTGGTGTGGGTTCAAGTGGTATATGTTTGATTCCTCTTAAGTAAGAACCCGGATTCGAGTCTTGTGGATGGAAAAAATATCCATTGGGAGAGTTAGTCCCACTTACCTGTGAATGTTCTCAGCTCCACTATCTAATTGCGTAAAGTCTCACTGGATCATCATGCATTATATTATACCAAAATGTCAAATATTTAATTAGTGAAAGGATATCATTGATTATAATAAAAAAATTAACACATTCACCACATTTTTTAATAGAGTAATTTGTCATTTATTAATAATTTTTAAATGATATTTTAAAAAAGAATTCATCAAAAAAATTGCACCGTCAACTATGACATATCCACATAGATAGTGGTGCGATCTTGGCTTGAAGTAACTAGTGCAAGTTGCTTTGAGGAAGTCACATTTTCTTGTCTTTATGAGTATCAATAGTCTCTCGTGATTAATTGTTTTTTTTGGTTTTTAGCTAATCTAGCCTCAAAAGGTGGAACATTTATCGAGAAGACGTTAGTCCAATAGTATAAGATTCGTTAGATTTTTAGAATGATTAAAATGTCAATGATTCGATTTCTATGAGTAACTCTTATTACGATGGACAACCACTTATCCCAAAAGAGATCGATTCATAACCCAAATGAATCAGAGAATACCCTAAATAGTACCAAAAAATAGAACAATTGCTCAAATCTCACACTCAATCTATAATGAATAGAAAATAATATAGGATCTAATATATGAATCCTATAATTATAATATCATAATCTCTAATTAGAAAACAATGTTTTATATTTTTCTGATCATTTTGGTTATAGTTTTTCTTGGTCTTCTTTTTTAGAAATTGGACAAATCTTCATTATTTGACCAACTTTACTTATTCAACTAAACATGCTCAAACCACCTAAGACATTCTATCATCTTATCTATAATAAGAGTTACTTTAATTTTCTTTGTAATGTTTTCATTCCTAATATTATATTCTTTTTTAATGTGTTCACTTATCTAACACAATATTTTTTCTATTATATTGAGTTTATTCTTTTGTTTATATTATATCACTAAAAATATTGGAATAAAGATGTTGGGATCACACTTTACTACTCACACTCTTAATCAAATAACACAAATTCATTTAATAATTATTTTTTCGCAACAATGAGACCTTAGTACTAAAAATTATGTTTTATTCAATTTAATAGCTTATGAAATAAAACTTCATATCTAGAAACTTTATGCATAAGATCAGGAACTATTTTCCACAAACCATATATCTATGTCTAGCAAGTATGCTTATAAAGTTGAATTTTAGTGCAACACCTCAAAGATAATAATCGTTAACGTCTTGGTCATATTAGTAGTTTATTAATATAGCTCTATGTCTAGTAACTACGCTAATAATATGAAGATTTATGAACCGCTAACACACCTCTATGTCTAGCAACTATGTTGAGAAATTTGAGAGTTTTATAATGTTGATATGAATCTATGTCTAACAATTATATTAACACAGACACATGTGTGATATATTAGTATAAATCTACGTCTAGAAATTATACTCATAAGATGAGTCCTAATTTTAGGCTTTTAGAACCATAATTTATTCATGAGTTCATTCATCCAAAACTCAAACAATAGAAGTTGTCAATCTCTAACGAAGTATTAGGCAACATAGACAATTCATAAAAAATAATACATAATAATTAAGCGTAATTCTGAATCAAAGTGTTATATATGAAGTGAGTATTAGATTTAATCCCAACAAGCGAAAAATTTAGCTAAACATTTTCATGATAACTATAACTATAACAAAGATAAAAAGAGAGAAAATATGACTTATAGGAGAAGGATTACCTCCTTAATAAACATAAATTGTTTCCTCTAGTCTTTATTTTTACATCTCATTTACAACATAAACTAAAGGAGAAACTTAGAAAAATCGAATACATCATTTTTATAAATTGAAGAAGTATATCTTCTAACTTCAAACGTCTTGAGAGTCATTTTTATCCCCTTTTAACATTATGATTTTTCATGTTTGGTTGGACGCGAGATCGTGTGTTGAGCGCATCTTTTTGTCTGGCTTCGACTTTTCAGCTAGCCTATTGAATTCCTCTCTCAAGTCTCCAACCAGAAAATATTATCCACAGTAAAAACATACCTTGTGACATTGATTCTTGCTTATGCTCAGTAAGTACACTCAAGACTAACGTAAAAATATAGGGACTCGATGTTGACGATTCGTTCTTTTAGCAATATGAAAATCTTTTGAGACTCCATCTTGTGTTCTCACACATGTCTTCCTTGATTGCTCGAATAAAGGCAATAAAAGATCATTTTCTTCTTTAGTTTTTCATAATATCTCTTTTGGCACCTTATCTAAATTAATGAAAACTATGTATATGTCCTTTTGGTCCTTTTAGTATCTCTCTACCAATCGTCATAGAAAATATATAGCCTCCATCGTCATCCTCAACTCAATTATTCTCTTCTATAACTTCATAGTTTGACTCATGAACTTAATTCCTCTATAGTTTTCATAATCTTGTATATCTCCGTTGTTATTATAAACAGGGATTAAAATCCTTTTCCTCCATGTCTAGCATCTTTTTAAACCTAATAATTTCATTAGACAACTTCGTGAGTCAACTAATGTCATTCTCTCCTAGAATCTCCACGACTCAATATGTATATTATCTAGTCTAACTTCTATGTCATTTTTCATCTTTTTCAAAGCTTCTTTCCCTCTAATTAAAGGTATAATTTTGATCTTCATCTTTAGAGTTTAATTTATCATGATGAGAAAATCATGAATGATATTTTAAAATCTTGTGAAAATAGTCCTTCAATCTTTTATTAATATCTTTGTTTTTCACCAAGATTTTTTCATCTTCATCTTTAATGTAATTTATTTTGTTCAAGTCTTTTGTCTTTCCTTCTATATCCTTTTGTAAGCTTATAGACGCTTATTTCCACTTCCTTCGTACTTAAAGATTTGAATAATCCATTAGAAGCTCTATCCCTTGTATCGCTCATGTTTGCTTTATGTTTTTCTTGGTTACCTTATATTTTTTCAACTTACTATATTTTTACACCATAATTATTTTTTATAACATTTATTTTTCACCTTAATTAACTGTCGTAGACACTTTCGTCCCACTACCATGATTCTTTATCATTTGGTTCAATGTCGGTAGATTCATTTAATATCCTCTTTACTATCTTCTTAATTCCTTTGATCGTCTCATCCCACATATTACTAACATTTCTCTGTCCCTCAGAAAACTCGTGTTTGAAACTCCTTCATTCTTCATCCTTTAATTTCTATCACTTGAGTCTCGAGACTCTATTTTATCATTTTCTCTCCACTTGACTCTCTCTTACATCTATATCTAAAATTCTATGTTAAGTTATCAAGCTCTTTTTAGGTATGCATTGACAAAACTTCCTATGGTATTTTCATATAAGAAAGAAATCGATTGAAAATAATAACAGGTAGAGGTGTAGAGTTTATATATACTTGGTTGATGTATCATTATCCTATCCTTATTAGGCCTTTTTCTTGTAGCTGCCATATCTTCTCCACTCTTTGCCCTAACCATAACTTCTAGATATATATATATATATATATATATATATATATATATATTATGACCCTTGATAAGGAGTATTATGCAATTTAACTTACATATCAACCACCAAATACACTATACATGTAATATATGAGAAAAAATCTAAGCACAGACTGTGTATGAGTTTTATACATCGTTACTATATTATTTATCATTCATGTTTAATAATAATTAACTTTTCATAAAAAATAATACAAATGAATGATGAATGATGAATGATGAATAATATACTAATTATATATAAATTTTTACCTTCACAATATATAGATATTACACTTTTAATATATTGTGTTATTTATGTAACTATGTAAGAGAGTGAGTCTCTACATATAAGTTTGTTTGTTCAGCAACATAGAAGTTCTACAATATTCAAATCATGGAAAGATTTATTCTCCACACTAATACATACAAGTTTATAACAACATAATCCAACAAGGTTTCACAATCTACAAATACAAATATTTCAAAATAATCACAATAATCAAACAAAATAACTTAACTATATATAAAATTTTGAGATCTATTAAAATGTAGGCATTGAAGTGTAACTAGCATTATTATATGCCAAAATGGCAACTTGTGCATGTAACAAATTACGTCCATTGTGGAACTTTGTTCTATAAATAATGTAATTAATGCTACGTGTTGTTCAATGATTTTGATTTTACTTATAGATTTGAGAATGTCATTTTACATTATCATGTATCATTGTGGGTTCTTAATTATAACTGTTGGGTTTATTCAAGTGTGAAGTCTCACATTGGATATGCGGGGAGGAGTGAAAGAGTTTATAAGAAGGAAAAGCCCATAAAACTAATGCCTTAAGGTTTTGGTTTAAGACGTGGTGTCTCACTTGTGACTCTTCCCATACCCATGTAACAATGGAACTCGAGGCTCCCCGGTCGCAGTCCGGTCCGACAATAACTTTGTACTTGTATGTTACATTTTATGGTCATAGGTAGGACATTGAAATTTTACCAATAAGTCTTGTAAAGATACATTGTTACTTGTCGCTTGTAATTTTGTCTTGTGAAGTCATTGTAAGTTGAGAGTAAGTATAGCTATGACATTGTAACTTCTACATTAATTTTAAACAAGTATCTTTGGATATTGGAAAATTGATGTTTTTAAGGTATTCAAAAAATTAAATGTCCTTGATATAGTATATTATCTCACAAGTACAAATTTGTAAGAGTTTAATATTTATATGCTAAAAAAATTATACTATTAGTATATCATTTATTATTCACTAGTATGGTGATAGACATTCTGTGACTGCCTACACACAGTTTTACTTTATCTTGTCAAATATTTAAGTTTTATATATTTTATTTTGGTGAATATAAATATTTTTTCCGTATTGAATGTACTTCATATTCTAATTTTTATTGGGTACAATTTATATTATATTTCTTTGTCTTTATTTTAATTGTCAAATTAAGGTGAGAGGATAATTAATATGTTGATAGTAATTACATATAATTATATGTTTTTTTTTGTAAAAAATAAAAAGTGTTAATGACAAAATAGGAAAACAAAAATCACATCATGCATGATGGTTGTTGGACCAGACTGCGACCGGGAGCCTCCAACCACCAGGGAGTTCTATTGTTACATAGGTAAGAGAAGAGTGAAGAGTCACAAGTGAGACACCACGTCTTGAACCAAAACCTTAAGACATTAGTTTCATGGCCTTTACTTCTTATAAACTCTTTCACTCCTCCCCACATATCCAATGTGAGACTTCACACTTGAATAAACCTAACAATCATAGTTACATCATGTTGGAAGACCAAAAGCAAATGAAGGAAACAAGTTAAATTGCATCATTCATTTTCACTAGATATATACACTCCTAATATTTGATCAATCCTTTACATTCTCAAAATCCTTCTTTGCCTCTAGAGTATTTTTTTTAATAATTTATCCACTTCATTATGGTTATTTGATTCTATATGATTGGTAAGATTGTGTTCTTAGACTATTATTTATGAGATTAATTATAAACGTAAAAGGATACATTAACTTGACAAACTTGAACATGTTTTTTTGGGTTGGTTTATAAGTTTTTTCCATAAATTATGTTGGTTACTTATTACTCAAACAAGTTTAGTTTATAATCTCAACCAAACATACACGTAAATCTTAATCCCATATTTATGAAATGCGAGTAACTAAAATAGCTAATAAACCTGCAAATGATTAAGGATCAAGATGGATGAAAATCACATGTCTTCAATCGTATCTCTTCCTCTATCATGAGTCAATCATATATTAACATGTGAATAAAATAAAAAAGTTAAAAACAAAAAATAAAAAAATGAAGCACTTTGATTAACTTAGAACATGAAATGAGACACCATTTAAAACAGATGATCTGAATCAAGAGTTGTTGCATTTTCTATGGGGACGTGCATTTATTACACTTTATGTCGGTCCAATAGGGTTGTACGTGTAACTAAATAGTCTTTATATTTTGACAATTAGTAGCGGAATTCTTAATTATGTTTTTTTTAAAGATTGGTTATTATTTATAACAAGGAAATGAAGTATCTCCTGGTATAAGGAGATAAGTTATCTCCTCTTCCCATGAAATCATGATATGTGTCATGTTTCATCATTTTCTATATAAACATTTTTAAAAATAAATAAAATAGCATACATGTCACATTTTTACTGGCTAGAAGAGATAAATTATCTCCTGACACGAGGAGATACATTATTCATATACAAGAACATACATTATTTTTCTATTTATTTTAGTGATATACACAAATAATGAATAGCCTTCCTTGTCATGACTATGACATCTTAGACCATAACATTAATTGAATAAGGTTCAATTTAAATTATATGAAGCTGGCTCTGGTGATTTAAGATGAAATGTTTAAAGAACAAGGTGAAAGAGGTGGATGATTCCAGTTTTATTCACAATAAATATTAACATACTAATATTTTATATATATTTTTTTTATAATTGTCAATGGCTCAATTCACTAGTAATAGTAACAAGCTTATATATTATGGACTCAACTCCAACATATTCATATATCTTCAAATTAGTCCAAGTACTAAAGGAGATGTTCCGTAAATGGACTTTCGACATTTTAACATATCCGAGAATCCAATATAACCTTACAATATTAGAGCAATATCTTTTTAGTTTCATGATATTTATAATTGATGAAGAATAAATTTGAATCCTTTCAAAAGTTTAAAATTTTGAAAAATAAGTACACAATCAATTTATTAAAAGTATTTAAGCATTCAATTAGATTGATGCCATGAATATATAAATGAAGAATTCAATGACTATTTGTAAAAAACTATGGGACATTATCTCAAGTCACTTTTTTAGGAAAGGAGAAGTTGAACCTTGATATATATGATTGAGTCATAATAAATTATACACATATCTAACCCCTTTGTGGTTATGAAATATTGTCAATTATTTTTACAATTAATCAAGTTTTATCTAACAAAGATAAAAAAACATGATGTTGAATATAAAGTGGAATACACCATAGGGAATATAGTGAAGATTTGTTGGTTCATTGCTTTACCATAGTACTAAGTTGGGAATTAATTATAATTATATATATTTTTAATATTTATTTTCTTAGTTTTTCATAAATTTTAGAGTATTTTAAATTTATTATTAAAATAAAACTTTTAATGTTTTCCGAAAGAAAAATTAGGTTTAAGTTAGATCTTAATGGATATTATGACATATTAGACAATTTAGACAATTTACATTTCATATAGATTTATTATCTCAATTATGACATATTAGACAATTTTTTACTAAGTGTATCAATTTTCATTCACAAGAAAAAAATTATCTACATAAGCTAGACAAAAAGGTTCTAAAAATATTATAAAAGGTATAGTAAATTACACTTATATCTCATAAATTTTAATGAAATTATATCAATTACATTTTTCTAGACTTGAACAAATTGTCTAATTTATGTACATATATTATATTGACTATCCATGTATATAGGAGGCAAGTCCAAATTGTAATAAGATCAATATTTCTTCATTGCTGATTCGTTACAATATAATGTAAACCAAAAAATAACAAAGATATATTGACTCGTATATTATTTTGAATTGTCTCCAACATATATTATGTTTTATTTAACTTAATTACACTTATCACATTTTTTGTTTAACATATTACATCTTTTCTCGTAAAATAGTATTCAGTATAATATATGTATATAAATTATGAATTTTGTCTAAATACATAAATGAGATGAGTAACTTGTCGAATTTTATTAGTACGTAAGAGATATCAGTGTAATTTACTCAGAAACAAAATATTTTCTGTAACATATGGGCTGTTTGCGGCGACCGTCACAGTCCATGAGAAAGACAGTTCACACAATGGAGATCATCATCAAACCATTTTTGGGGAAAAGTTGTTCTAGAGAAAGGTTCCTTTCTAAAAAGTGGTAAAAAAACCAAAAATAAAAGTAATTTATTATGATATTTTATATCATAATATTTATAATAAAATGATATTTTTATGTTTGAAAGCAAAAAAAGGGACATATTCTCATAAATCCTCATTAATAGTTGAATTAGTTATTATTTGTACTATCAATGATATTCCTTTAACTTTTTGAGTAAAGAATTAATCTTTTTTTGGAGTGTATGATTGTTCATCTCAATAAGTGTGCTCATAGAAATTGAATCATTAACATTTTGATTATCCTAATATCTAATGAAGTCTTACATTACTAGATCAACGTCTTCTTGGTGAATTATTATATTTGTGTACCATTATGTTGGATTTTGGAAAAAAAGTTATGCTATTTATATGTTTCTACTCATATTAATTTTTCTTTTTAAATGTCTTCCTAAAAAATCAAGATGGTTTTATTTTTACAATTTCATCCTTTATTTTAGGAATGTGTACCTAATTAAAAAATGAGATAGCAAGTGAAAATTTAATTACTAATATAAATGACAAAGTAGGAAAAAACTAATGAATATATTTCAGGTATACATATCAAATAATTCTTTTATTTTATTTATCATAATTTTAAAATACAAATAAAAAGAGAGAGTATAGTTTGCAATATTAAAGACCAAATAAAATTAAACACAAATTTATGTAACTTTTGAAAGATGCAAAATTTAATATATTGCATGACAGCTTCAAAGCATCACAAGTGGACAGAAATTCGAAAGAAACCACCGTCAAATATTATTCTAGAATGAATAATTTTTATACACTATTAATATAAAAATTTATACAATTATTATATTATTTACTATTTATTAGTATTGATGTGATTTTTTGAGTTAATTATAATTAAAAATAAATGATAAAGAATAGAAGTGTGTTAAACTCTTACACTATATAAATTTTTATGCTGCCATAACTTGAAATGAAGCCATAAATTTTATGCTTGTGAGCAAAAACTCATAAGTTTGTAACAAAAAAAACTATAAACGTATATCATAATTATGTGAGTTCTCATATTTTGGAAAATTGAATGATTTTTATTTTATTTTTAACATTCTTAAAAATATATTTCTCTATATAAGTACCATTTATTTCTTATACAATTTCACATCTGATTCTTATGTATAATAGAAAAAAACTATATAGGAATTTATTGTTTTATTTTGAAAGAGTAATATTGAAGAAGAAAATATAAAATATACTATTAATCACATTTAAACAACTTTAGTAAGATATATAGGAATATTATTGCTCTTCCAGGAAAGACGTATATGAAAAGGAATCTTCCATTGTGGACAGCCTGGCACACACAAAATTCAGACCCACCAATAACTTTATCCACTTACAACCAACATTTATCCGGAGTAGCACTCACGAACTTGAAATGAATTAGTTTTTTATTAAAAGTGTAAATAAATATTTTGGTAGTACCAAAAAAAAGTTTATCCACTCACTTAACTTTTAATCAGTTTTTTTTATGAAATAATATACATTCATGCCACATAACAACTTTTATAAGATTAATCCACTTTTTGCAATGTGTTACATCACATCCAATTAATTGAAAAAAATTATTTAAATTAAAATTAGAATTATTTAATAATTTTGTAGCCAATCATATCTTTTGATATATGGAATAACACAGTAAAGTGATACAGCAAATGTAGACTTGTTAACTAATAAGTTAGACTAGATTTTCTCTTGTAATAATTGTATAAACATTCAATAATTTTAATCAATAAAATTCATTGTCTTTTCTTCATTTATTCTCTCAATTAGATTATATATAAAATCAAAACTACAAATAACTATTATGCAATAATTTTTCATATTCTAAAATTATTTTTTTTGTAACTCTTTCATTAATAACCATCATAAACTTCCAAATATTACTTTCATTTTTTTCACAATGTATCATTATTTTTCACACATTTTTTTATTCTTATTTTTTCTTCTTCAATTCTATATTTGATTAATCTTCTTACATCTTTAATTTTTTCTACTGATTTTCTATTTAACACAAAAATGATACATGATACGTATTATAACAAATAAGAATGCGAGTCGATAAAATAATATAAAAAAAGCCATACAACAATATTAAACTCGTTAATATTATTAACCATATAAACATTTTGAAATGAACTAGTTCCTTATTCGATAAATCGGAAATAGTACCCCAAAAAAAATAATAGAAGCATATATGTCGGAATAGAACAGTGTATCTAATGTGTCGGTGGTTTGAAGCATTTTATAAACCACTACTACCTTATGCAACATTTCATTAATATCTTCAATTTCTCAGGTTCACCTAGTAAGCTAAATATTCATCTGCTTTTCACTTTTTTCTTTCTATCTTCTTATTTTCTATGCATCATACATTTTATTATCTGCATGTGTGATTTATAGGGTCTTCAAAATGCATGAAAAGTTACTAAATTTAGCTCAATAGTTAACACTTCTTGATCTAGGAACTGTTGAAATGGGTCCAAAGATTTGTTTTTGGGTTTACCTATATGAACAAGTAGGATGAAGTTTTTTTTGTACTGCCAAAAAGTATCCTCTCACCCTTTGGGATAAGGAACTAATCCATTTCGGGTTACGTAACTGCCTCCTCCCAACAAGTATTGTTCCCAGGAATCGAACCACTGATCTTTTGGTCATCTGGGGATCTAGTATGACCTTACACTGTTAAACCAACATCTTGTTGGTTAGTATGAAGTTTGATATATTATTATATTTTCTTTAATGATGTTTTGATCTGATATGATATTTATACATGGAAATTTTACTTTTTGGATTTATTTTTCCATAGCAGGTGTTAATGGGTTCCTAAATTGAGCTTCAGTAATAACATAGGTTTTTGTTTTCTTAGCTAAGAGTAGAATTAGACTATGATGTTATCTGAGATACTATATTGAATGAATCAAACTTTATGGCACCAAATATGTGAATTGGTTCACTGATTATTAAGATTGTGATATGGATCTTAAATGTTGCATCTTCCTTTGCAAAATAATTGATTCATTGGTCTTTGTAATTATTTTGTTCATTAGATTCTTACTATATTTATCAATACAAGATCTGAAAGTAGATAATTAGTTCATGTTTTAAAGGTTCTGGACAAGAGTTCAAAAAAGGGATTTCTGAACACCAGAAAAACTCTTCCTATTAACACAGCAAAATATGAATGGTGCTGTTTCACTAGTCCAAACATGATTCAAGGATCCCCGGGTGAATAAAATCGATTCGGCTAGGTCATTGATTTCTTAAGAAAAGAGTTGATCATTTCTTGGTAAAGGGAATGTTGTTGTGGTAGCTTGACAGCTGATAAGAACTCAAGATGATTTGAATAATGTGGCTTTATGTTATAGACAAAAGTTATGTACAATTCATTGGGTGTGTTATGTTTTTTTATTATTGATGAAATGTTACAAATATTACATTTTCATTGGAGAACAATAATTAAATACTTTCCCTATTGATACTTCTTAAGATACTCTATTTTCCTTGTTTTATATGCATATGTTTATCATTCTTTATTTGTCGAATTCGTGCAGAATGGGAAGCATAAGGATGGGACATTGTTTAAGCCTTATAATATGTGTACTGCTATTGCTAAAGGCCGAAGGGATTTCTGTATCGATCAGTTTTGTTGAAAATGCAGTAACAAAAGGAGCTGGTGAGGAAGTTTTGCTATGTCTGTCGATATTTTATAACTCTGCTGTGATGTTTATGATAGTTTGGCAATTGATGTTTAACAATTTGTGCAGTTTGTTTGGATGGAAGTCCGCCAGCTTACCACTTCGATAAGGGATTCGGAGCAGGGATAAACAATTGGATAGTTCATGTTGAGGTATGTATATTCCTCTATGCAAACTAGCATCAATAATAAGTCGTTACGAACTCAAGAAACAATTCTTCTCATTTTCTCTTTTACTTGAGAGTGAGCCTCGGCGCAACAGTAAGATTGCTTGCCTTGTGACGTGGAGGTCATGACTCATGAGTGCAAATCCTGGAAACAACCTCTGTTTGCGAAGATGAGGCTACATATATCTATCCTCACATACCTCACTAGGTGGGAGGCTCATGTACTGGGCTACATCGATTCTTTGTGTTACTTATATGTTCCTTTTAAGTACATATACATATATCGCTTTGTTAAATTGTAAAGTGGACCGGAACATGAATTCTTATTAATCCGTAAATATAAGTCATATGTTAAGTAATTCTTGAATGTCAATTGCCTTTTCTCATTTTTTTATACGAGTCGATGAAAGATCTTGTTTCCCTTTAGTAATCTTCAACACACTTTGTATTAGGGAGGAGGGTGGTGCAACAACGTCACTACTTGTCTTGACCGCAGGGATACTCGTTTAGGCTCATCCAAGAAAATGGATGGAGTAGTTTCCTTTTCTGGATTTTTCAGTAACAAGCAAAAGTTTAATCCAGGTATTGTTTGTGTTGCTTGTCTTCACAACTAGAACGGATCCTTTAATATGAAATTTCATGAAAAGGGTCATACTTCTAAATGCGATTCCTTTTCATGTGGAAGTTTCATTCACGAGGATCCATTCCCCCTTAGTACTCATCAGTCGTCGTGAATCCAATATCCTGTTTAGATTTCTGACAATTGTTGTAAATTCCAGATTTCTATGATTGGAACAGAATCAAGGTTAGGTACTGTGACGGGGCATCATTTACTGGTGATGTCGAAGCAGTCGATCCAGTACGTTTTTCAATTTCAAAGGAACTCGAATTTTGAGTTTCACAAAAAGTACCAATCGCTAATGAATTCCACATTCTAATATTCTTTCTGCTGGGATTTTTATATGAATCAGGCAACCAATTTGCACTTCAGAGGATCAAGGGTTTTTGTTGCTGTCATTGAGGAGTTACTAGCAAAAGGAATGAAAAATGCTCAAAATGTAAAAGAGATCGATGACTCTCAACTTTTCTCCGTCTTCTTGAGTAATTTTTTTCTCACTTTCTCACCGAAGCTTGTGACTACAGGTTATTTTCTCCGGGTGTTCAGCTGGAGGATTGACGACTATACTACTTTGCGATCGCTTTAGAGGTCTATTACCTACAGGGGCTAAAGTGAAATGTCTTTCAGATGCCGGTTATTTTATCAATGTGTATGTTTCCTTAATTTGCTTTCTACATGGCCTTTATTCCTGTATATTTTGAGTTCCTCGGATCATTCCGTGATTTCAGTATGTTATTGTTGTAATTTGTTTTTGTTGTACAACAGAAAGGACGTCTCTGGAGCATCACACATTGAAGAATTCTACAGCCAAGTTGTTAAAACACATGTACTCGCCCTTCCTTTCTACTTTACCCCGAAAGACTGCTACTTGTGTTTTTCCACCTTTACCTTTCATTCAACAGAAACTGATTCAGTTTTCTTTATCATTTTAGGGATCAGCAAAGAATTTGCCTCTATCATGCACTTCGAGACTCAGTCCAGGACTGGTAAGTTTGTGAATTGTAATTTCTAAATCTTTTTCCTTTGCAACTTGTTCTTTGGTGTCACTAATACTTGTGGACAATTATGCAGTGCTTTTTCCCACAAAATGTCGCTTCACAAATCAATACACCGATTTTCTTTATAAACGCGGCTTATGACTCATGGCAGGTTAGTACATCAGTTTATTTTCACAACACAGTTCCTTTGCAATATAATGGTCTCACTATAAACTCACTAAACTACATGTATATTCTTCGTTCAATTGTTGGGATTTATAAAATGGTCATATTAAGACATTTATAGTGTTGCTTTTGGCACTTATCTTTTCCGTAAATTCCTTTGAGGATTTTATTCAGAACCTGAAGATAATAAAAATATAAGAAATTAACTTGATGTGTTAAAATGTGTTGTTGCTAAATTGGATATGATAGAAATTGAGCCAACAATAGTCTACATAACTTTTATATCTTAGTATTTCCTGCTTCACTATGAACTTTCTGTCCTCCGAAGGGAACAATGTAAATCGAAAATGGCTGAATGCATAATCATACTTTCACACTAATAAGACACTTAATAATCTATTTCCATAATGAGTTGACATTTATTGCTATCACTACTTACTACTCTTGCTTTGATTCAGATTAAGAATATCTTGGCACCGGGTGTTGCTGACCCCCATGGCCAATGGCATGACTGCAAGCTTGATATAAAGAAATGCTCATCTTCTCAACTAAGTATTATGCAAGGTAGACATTTTCTGATCTTAATAACTTGTGTCTCATTGAATTTTGCTAATCTCATAGTTACATGGGTCTCTCGCTTAGCTTACGTATAGCGTACCGAACCCCGCGTACCATATTGGGTTTGTCATAAAAGAAGTATTCTAATAATAATATAAAAATGATAAATCGTATAGAACCAGCAACCGAGTGAAACCTATGGAGTTCTGGAGTGTGCGAGATTTTATGATAGTTTAGTGACTTAAATTTCATGGATGGTTTGATTTTCAGGCTTCAGGAATGATTTCATGAAGGCGTTGACTGCAGTAGGAAACTCTCCATCTAAAGGAACGTTCATAGACGCGTGCTATGCCCACTGTCAAACCGGAATGCAGGAAACCTGGTTGAGAAATGACTCTCCTTTGCTTGCCAATACAGTAAGAGATTGCAATATTTTCTCTATTCTCTTGTTCATTCATTTATCTCACATATTGTGTTCCGAATTCAGCATACCGTGTTCGTTAAGTCTTGTAATAATAAGATAAAAACTGACGAACCAGTACGAACCACGTACTAGAACAACTGGTGTCGCGTACTATGTAATATGATCATTTTCATGAGGCTTTTGGTTTGTAAATGTCTTTCCCTTATGTATCCATATGAAAAACTGACATTGATATGTTCAACATTATGCAGACAATAGCAAAGGCTGTTGGAGACTGGTTTTATGACAGAAAGCCTTTTCATCAGACAGATTGCACTTACCCTTGCAACCCAACTTGTCATAACCGAGTATTTGATGACAACAATTCAAGAGTATAGATTCATTTAATAAATATATCATTTCTATATAACCAGATTTCTTGGTTACTTGGTTATTGAATGAGGATATATGTTTTGTAATTTATAAAGCTATATTGGACAACCATCATAAGGATATCTACCTTGAATCATTGTTCAATGTTACAATTGCTATTTGCTTAATAAAAAAACATTGGCTTAAATATGATTTTAGCCAATGGAAGTATAAGTAATTTTGATTTTAGTCTTTACTTTTGTTAATCATTTTGGTTTGTTTTCCTCAACTATATGAGGAAAGAAACAGTTTCATTGGAAAAACAGTATCATTTAAATGATGTTCAGTATCATTCTTTTTTATTATATTATATAGTCATGTTGGTTTTCATTGGAAAGACACCTAGAAAAATCTCCATAAACCCATTTTCTAAGATGATATAGCATTTCTAAAACACTTATTATTTGGTAAATGCAATGCTAGACATTTATTAATGTTTTATTAATGTTTTTCAAAAGGCAAGATAGTAGAATAAATAGTACAGAAAATGAAATATGGGATGTGCTCTAGAATGATTTCTTTGACCTGTGTTTACATGTGAAAGAAGATGCTTTGTCACCCATAAAATTGCTATATGGTGATAATCAAAACACAAGAAAGAGTCTACAAGTATAGAGTTTCTTGCGACAAGGGATTCACAAACACAATGATTCTAGGCTGCTAGCTACTATAACCAATCTCCACTAAATTCTTATGAGAATTGTATATTCACAATCACAAGATGGATGTTTCCCTACTAGTTTTTCTGTCTTTTTCTTTAAATCTTTTTTCAGAATTCTTCGGCGCGAAAATGGGGCCAAGGAAGACAGGAAAACAAAGGTATTGACCAGCTTATATTGAGAGTCACTTCCTGTACACCAGTACATACCTGAACAAAATGCAAGCCATCCTAGCAGCTCAGAAATGTATCAAGTTCTCTTATCACCAGTACATACCTGAACAAAATTATGTGGATTTAGAACTACATTGGATCCAACATATCAAAACAGCATAAATATTACAAATCTCCAAGGGAGAAAAAGAAATTTCTAACAAAGTTCACATATTTAAGCCACAAAGTCTGTCCATTGTCTCACATACATACATACATATATATACATATATATATATATACATACACATACATATATCGTGTACACACACAGTCTCCAAATATTCTGTTTTATAACTGTGGTAATGTCTCATTTCTATTTCTGCAATTTAGGGGTTGTTGGGGATGTACTTGGATAAAAAACACAAAATTGAAAAATAATTGTCGGTAACCATTTTAGAGATGGAACTTTTTGCCTCTACTTTGTGCTAAAACATACCTGTAAAGTTATTCTTTTCCTTCTGCTATAGGATCTAATAAATGCACCATAATTTTTACTATAGAAGATCCATGCAAGCCTCTCCAAATCTTTAATGCTAACTCAACTATCCAGAGATCTGTGGTCCAAGCAATGACCTGTGAGTCTGTGACCATATAACAGAGGTTCTGGGATGACAAAGGAAATGCATTATATTTAGACACAAAAAAACACCAAATGCACATAAAGTAATCAAGAGATTGGAATATATATTATGAGACCCTCACCAAACAACAAATGCAAAAGATTATGGGTAAGGTACTCCTTTGATGCTTGACTATATCAACAGTCTTCTTGAAATCGTGCCTGCACAGTCGGGAACATGCTAGAGTTGTTTGCCACATAATCAACAATAGTAGCATGGTCCAGTGCACGAGGCTCACACCTAGTGGGGTCTGGCTGTCTGGGGAGGGTAGATGTAAACGGCCTTACCTCACAATTGCAGAGGTTGTTTCCAGGATTTGAATATGTAATCTCTTGGTAACTAAGCGGCAACCTTACCATTGAGTCGAGGCTCAGCTTCACATAATCAACATAATAAATCTATTAAGTATGAAAATTAGTAATCAAAACCAATCAATTCGATAGACCATGCACAAGGTCTTAAACCTGGCACATGATTAAGCAGCTACACCTCTGCTCCAGTGCAGTCCTCATGATTTCTGCAATTCAAGCTCCCTGATTTCAGAACACATAATCAATGGATCACAATCAAATTAAAATAAAATAATAAATGTTATCCTTTGGAACTAAACAAATGTATGCAATATGAAGCTCTATATTCAACAAATTTTATTTTGGGTAGTAAAAGAAAATTTTGTTAAGGAAAAAGGGGAAAGTACAGTTATATGAGGATAAAATATATTCCAAAACAGAGAAAGTAAAACACCCACATAATAATAAAAGATCAAGAATTCAGCACATATGCAAACATGGAATAACAGCTCCCTTGAAATAGCTATTAGCAGAAGGATTTAGAGGAACAAAATCCATAGCTGATTTAGCTTCTCTAAGTGACGGGTGCACCACAGAGGATTAAGGGTTGAATTATAACCATTGATCCAAAAATAAGTGGTTGAGACTTCAACAACTCCATGATTTGTTATACATATGCATAATTTTATCCTAATCCCAATGTTGATTTTCCAAACAATGGTTAGATTTGCACTTTATAGTACCTCTAAAGTTAAGAGTGTTTTTCCTTTATGTCTAAGCATGAGAATCTGCTTCAAAGTAGGATACACCAACCCATTGTCCAAAAGAACCCCCAAACAAATTGTTCCACAAAAAGTTGTCAACTTACATAGCAAAATCTTCTGTCCAGATGTTTCTGAACTAGAGCTAGATAGACATGAAGAAAAATAAAATTGTGGCACCTAAAAACTTGCAACCTGTCATTTGTATTAATCTTTACTAATACCAAGAACCTTGGAAGCACAAACACCTCTGTTTGTTGAGGTGCCCAAGTGTCAAACACGTTTTTGACACACTTGTAGACATGTGTCAGACACCCCTCTCTTGCTGCCCAATTAAAAAAGAATTTTTTATCAGCTCGGACACCAGCAAGACACAGCTCAGACACATAGACATTACCCAAAATGACTAAACATCTTCCGATGACATGGCTGTTTAGAAAATTTTCAAAAAGAATTGCTCGCTTAAAAAAAGACAACTAGATAGAATGGATCTTTTCTTAATTCTTTGGTTGCACATGAATAGATTAAAGGTGAAAGATATAGTTCATCTTTTGTTTTTGAATCTTTTTTGTAAACAGACAAAGTGCATACATTATAAAATGGTGTCTCTTCTGTTTGGGAGTTGGTTTTTTGAGGGAAAGGAAAGACCTGTTTTTCAATTTAAAATTAAGATTGTTATATAATGATTTTATAAATGAATGAATAAAGTGATGAATTATTATGAAATCTACCTTACTATTCATTATTTATTTATAAAAACATTATATAGCTCTCTTAATTTGAAATTTAAAAATGTCTTCCCTTTCCATTCCCTCCATTCAAACAGACTCTAAGTTCGTTATCATAGAAAAATATGCCTTGTTATTATATTAATGATAGCAACAGACCATTAGTAAGTCCTTCACAGTTAACCAAGCAAATCATACGAAATTAATCATGCAATTAGTAATGCAAGACACATTAAAAATGCCATGTTGCTCATTTCATTTACTTGAATTTTTGTGTAGGTATGCATGTGTGTATATATAGCATCGTGTCCTAGTGTCCTATATTTCATGCATTTGGCAATGTATATTGTCCTATGGTAATGAATGAGCCTCACAAAAATATATTAAGAGACACCATGTTATAATTATAACAATTTATAGACATATAGTGTCGTCTACTAGTGTCCTATAGCTTAGAAATTATCTGTGTTCGAGTGTCCGTGGATGGTGTCCATGCTCATAGCTTAGAAGCGCTGTCCAGACAAAGGGTTTGACTTCACAAGGAGCTTTAGACTTCCCAATGCGATTAAATGAATCCCTGGGAATTAGAAGAACAAGTTCAAAACTGGAAGGATCATTGAGAAAATACTCCAAACAGCAAGATCCAAATTCTCCCATTAGAACTATAGACCTAAGCATAATGATTTAAAACCAGAAGACACTATGTTGAAAGTTCTTGCTACTTCATAAATTTACTTCGATTAATAGAAAGCATACACAGCCTCGACGGTACAATAAGGTTGCTTGCTTAGTAACCTCGATTTAAATCCTGGAAACAGGCTCCAACTTGTGAGGATAAAGCTGCATACATCTACCCTCCTCAGACCTCATTATGCAGAAGCCTTGTGCACTCAGACACCCTTTTCTAGACAGCATTTCCCAAGTTCCAAAGAAAGCTAACAACAGAGTAATCAAGTAATATCATAATTTTCAATTCACTAATAGAGATGCAGATATATAGATATATTTAATAAAAAGAAATGATTTTTCTTATGAGAATTTCATATCCTCTTCCAATATCCTCTCTTCCATTCTAATAATATTTCTATTTTTCATAAAGAAAAAAAGGCTGCAAATGAAATACGGAAAAGGTTCTATCATCCACAGAGCACGATGGTAAGCAAAAGCAGAACCTCTAATGGGAGCCATACTGACATGGAACCAAGAATCCTCAAGATTGACTCAGAAACATACAATAATCACTTTACTTAATTATACATGAAAGGCATGAATAACACAATATGCTTAAAGGAGTATTTATAATCCAAGAGGGGTCAAAAACCCTAGTACAATCGTAATTAAATAGCAATTTCCTAAAATCAATAATCACATTAAAATACAAACAAGATTAAATCCCCAAATTACCAAAAATAATTTAAAGTAAATCCTATACATTTTGTGTCAATTACATCAAAAGAAAATATTTATATATGAAACAGATATACAGAACAGTTATAATATCATTACAAATCGATTTTTTCAGGAAAAACAAAAAACGACGAAATAAACAAATGCAAAGCAAACAACTAGACATAATCTTAAATGACTAACCTCAGAAATGCAAGAGCTCATTCTTCAACTAGGAAGGCAAGTCAAGAGTAAGCTGCTGTAGCTGTTGACAGTAGTCCATGTGCCTAGAGATCAAGCATATGTAACCTTCATTTTCCCAATGATGAGCTTACAATTAAACTTGACTAAGGCAGTATGAACCACAAGAGTCCTGGTAACATCTAAGTATACAAACTTTGAGATGTTTCATTATTATTCTTGATTGCTAAGATCTGTATGTGGATGCAACCTTTGAACCAATGTCGTATACGTAATTTCATCTAAGGGCATTCCTGTATTAGACATATGATCACATTGAGAAGCTTGTTGTTGCTTCTTTTCCTTGTGATGCAAATTTTGAAATGCATTATAAGTAATGGTATCTGGTTCAATTCCATTCGCAATCATCTCATTTAAAAGCTTAGTAGCTTCTTTCACATTGCCCAATTTACAATAACTATCAATCATAATGGTGTAGGTAATTTTATTAGGTTGTATACTGTTTGAAGACATTTCCAATAAGATACTTCTCACTTCATCCATCTGACCTAACTTACTATAACCACCAATTAGGGCGGTATAACTAAAAACATTTGGCAACAAGCCTTCATTTCTCATTTCTTCAAAAAATTCCTTTGCCTCGTCAACACGGCCAATATAGCACATTCCATGTATTAGTGAAGAATATGTGGCACAGGTAGGCAGAACGCCCCAACTTTTCATAGAATCGCGGATTTTGAGGGCTTCCTTCACATTTCCAACTCTACAATAAGCTGCAATAAGTATGTTATAAATAACAGGAGTTAGCTCTACTTTCTCATAAACTAACTTGTTGAATATGTTTACGGCATCTTCAATTCGATCAGCCTTACAATATCCTTCTAGCATAAGTGCATATGTATAGACATTTGGAACCAGGCCAAGTTCTTTGACTTCATGCAAAAGCTGATTAATGTTATCTATTTTACCCCTCTCAGCAAACCACTTCATTAGGAAATTATAGGTATACATATCTGGTTGAAATTCTCGCTCGACCATCTCTTCCTTGAGCTTGAAAGCTTTCTCAATTTCACCCCATTTACAACAGCCAAAAATAAGTGTGTTGTATGATATCCTATCTAGTACCAAACCCCTCTCAAGCATTTCTTTCAATACTGCAAAAACCTCTTCCACGTTCCCTCGTTCACAAAGTCCATGAAGAAGAGCATTTGAGGTCACTGTATTGGATGCAAGCCCTTTATCTGCAAGGGCAAACCAAAGTTTAATTGCATCTGAATGTTTGTCACATTTACAAAGTCCACATACCAATGGGGTTAGCAAGCTATCACTAGTCTTGATACTCCTCGACAACAACTTTGTGACAATATTTAAGGCTGAATCAAACCTGGATTTATTGCATAACCAGTTAATAACATAAGAACATGCATCCTGATTAACAGATAACCCACTTGATAATAAGTACCCCAATACTTGCAGAGCTTGCTCCATTTGATTGCTCCTGCAAAAACCTTGTAAAAGAGTGTTAAAAGTAACAGAATTGGGTTGTATGCCCTTTATTAACATGTTATCCCTAATCTTTAGTGCCTCACTCATACTCCCCTTCCTGCAGTACCCATCTATGAGTGCATTATAGATAAACTCATTAGGGGCAAACCCCTTGTTGTACATTTCTAACAAAATGCCACCAACCTCATCAAATTTCTCCGACTTCATCAAACCATTGATAAGCACACTATATGTTATGAGAGTCGGATTCACTTTGTTCTTCACCATCTTTTCTTTAAACTGAAATGCTTCACCCAACCTTCCACTCTTGCACAACCCATCAATCACATTATTATACGTAACAACATTCGGCGACACACCCACCTCCTCCATTTTCATGAACAAAGTAACAGCATCTCCCACCCTCC